>NC_081413.1:125288877-125588877 GCF_030272615.1 Cryptomeria japonica | reverse complement strand
TTCTTCTTTCGCAAGATGTGAAGAATGGTCATAAATTTTGTCTCTTTGTTGTTTGCACTTTGTTTTTGGTATTTTTGTTTGTTTTTGAGAAATGTTGGATGAATACTATGTTTTTGGGATTGATTTTCTGATTTTTCTTTGACAAGAAAACAAAGCAAGCACACAAACACAAGATTGTAGCCTCAAAGGCACAAATGAGTATGGGTCTAGATCAACCCAATTCTTGGACTTGTTTTTGACCCTTCCTTTAGATGTATTTTAAGGTGTATTTCCAAAGCCTGAAGTCGGCTCAATTTGCTCTAGGTCTGTAAAACGAACACACTTCAAACACTCTTTATCCCTATGGTCAAATGGCCAGTTGTGATAAATTTAGCCCACATCTTGATATTTCTTCGACTTTGGTACTACATACCTTATCAATCCCGCCGTGGCAGGTAAGGATGTGATATACTAAGTCTTGCACGAGCATAACAAATAGATGATCCCTATGATGGGGGAGTCACCACTTTTATCAAGCCACAAGTGACCTTTCAAAAAGCTATGTTTCTACTCAAGGAAATATGTATGGTGAGTATCTTGGGAGAAAAACCATCTATGCTCTTGCACTAAATTATACCTCAAATATCCTCAATCAATAGAACGGGTGGGCTACTACTTAAAGGTGTTTAGTCATGTTCGATGGCTTTGGACATAAGTTCATTCTGCAGTGACTCACTTAAGAGCCTTGTAACTGGTGGTGGGGCCCATTTGTCCTTTCGACCAGTTACACTGTAGGAACAGCTATACCCAAGGCTACAGCTTTCGCTCTCACCTGATTTCTATAGCGGCTCGAAGGATTTACCGCTCGAGGTCGTTCCCAAGAGTATCGATCCCTTGGCAGGCCTCTCTTAAAAAGATAAAATGTGAGTGTTACTAACACTTTTCTCTTGCACCTAGGACCACGAAAGCCAAGGGAGAGGATAGTGTGTGTTAGAAGTAGGACCACTCGACCAACTCTTTGCACAAGTGTGCCAAGCACGAAAAACACCTGTTCTTTTTAATCTGTCATTGCAATGTGATCTAACTATTTGGAGATGTTGCTCCAACAATCATGGTGTTCTTTTTAATTTTCAAAGGCAATTGTTTGAGTAAACTAGAATTTGAAAATCCTGGTCAACTTAATGAAAAACACGTTTGCATGAAGTAAGATTGCTTTAAAAATGAGACAAGTTGATTGTGAATTTTATTTGCACCAAAAATGGAAGTGTGGATTGTGAGTTTTATCTTGATGCAAGAAATAAAATTTGCCTTGTTGATTTTAAGCACCAAAACGAAGTTTGTTTTCTAACTTGCAAAAAAAATAAAGTTGTTTTTGTATAAGTTTGTGGTTCTTTTTACCTTTGAACAATGAAATTCTTTTTAATAGCCCCAAACAAATGTGTGATTCTTTTTCAAAAGCCCAAATTTGAAATGTGAAGTTAATTTTAAACCAAAATAAAAAGTGAATTCATTTTTAAAACCAACTTCAAAAACAAGTTAGTAAAAAAATATAAATCTACTCTTTAATCTAATTTAAATCTGCACAAAAGAGAAAAATAGTTAGTAAAATCCGCCTATTTGGTAGGCTTCTACAAGCCTAAATTTTTATTTTTTTTTTTGGTTTTTTATTTTTTTTGGTTACAAGGTGATTTGTACAACGTTTTGTTACAATAGCGCTAGTCTGCGTTTGAACAGAGGCACTATTTAACACAAACGTATTAAAAGAAAGGGAAAGACAGAGAAGGGAAAAGCACTGAAACAGGGGGAATAGCGCCAAAATAATGCCAAACGCACCAAAACAGTGTCAAAATTGCAACCTGTGTGACATTTTCAACATTCAAACATGTTATTGGTTAAAAAAAAAAAAATGATCTTTTTGGTGTTTGGATTCACGTCGGGTTCACCAAATGATGCTCTGCAAAAAGGATTAGAAAATCTGTTTGATGGAAACACACACAAGAGCACAAGAAACAAACGTTAGTGTTAGCAACAAAAGATTATCCTAAACAGGCATATCAAGAGAGATATTAAGCATGAAATAGAAAGCATATAAACATAAAATGAAATAGCTAATCAAGATGCTCATAGTTGCTCCTCCCTTGTTCCTCTCCTCTCCAAGTCCCAAATGAGTGTAGCTCTCAGCAGCTTTTTGCACTATGGATGCTTATGGAGGATTGAGATTTAATACTAAGCTTCAAATATGAAATGAAAAGCTAAATACTATGCTAGAGTAGATAGTGATGCTATGAAAAAGCTCTATGCTAATGCCAGTATAACAACAATACTCTAAAATGCTTCCTCTTTTGCTTGAGGAGAAGGGTTCTATTTATAGAAGAAATAGGGAAATGAAGGGTTAAGATTGAATGGTTTAATCAAGGGCCAAGTTTGAAAGTTGGGGATCCATGTGCACAATTGGCACCAATAAAATGGTGACAAGTGTCAACATAGGATTGGGTTGAGAGAAGAGGTTGGAGGCATTAAAGGCCTGAGAAGACCTCATGGTTATCTAGAAGGCAAGGGTCAAGTCTAAATTAAGATTACCCACTGGATTAAGAGTTAATCCAAGGATAAACCTTTGTGCAAATGTTTAAGAGATAATCATGGTCAAAGCATTAAAGGCTTGATGAGACCTTTGGGTTGGGTAGAGGTTGAGTCAAAACAAATGTTTTAACCATGTGGGAGGGTTGAATTAACCATTAATGGTTATTGGAGACTTTGGGGATTAAGTGGTTGAAGGTTGGAAGCTTTCAAAGGTTATCCAAGACTTTGAGGGTTAATTTGTTGAACACACAAAGCATTAATTGCTTTTCAAAGACTTTGGAGTCTTTGAGAAGTGACTCCAATTTGCTTAGGAATGTGACAATATTTAGGGGATGGATTAGGCTAATTAGGAAGGGTTTAGAAGAATCTAGAAGGGGTTTAGGCATACAAGTGGATTTTGTAGGAAAATGCAAGTGGGAGAAATTTTGGTATTTTCAATTAAAATAAAATCATTTATTTCAATTAAATGGTGTAAATTGAATTTGGATAAATATTTAAATAAATATTAATTTATTTAAATGAGAAAAAGAAGATAAAGCATTTAAATGCTTGAAGACTTTGAGGGCAACCATTAAAGGCTTGAAGACTTTAAGGAAAACCATTAAAGTCTTTAAGAAGACTATAGAAGGAAGCCATCAAGTTTGAAGACTTTAAAGCCATCAAGTTTGACTACTTTAAGGGAAACCATTAAAGGTTTCAAGTGGGTGAGGATAAATAGGATTTTAAATAAATAATTTATTTAAAATAGTTGTGCAACTTGCTTTTGTAGGAAAATACAAGTGGGTGGAGGGTAAAGGTGATTTAAATAAATTATTTATTTAAAATAATTGTGCAACTTGCTTTTGTAGGAAAATACAAGTGGGTGGAGGATAAAGGTGATTTAAATAAATGATTTATTTATTTAAATGTGAGAGGTGGGATTTTGGGGGATTTAAATAAATATTAATTTATTTAAATGTGAGAGGTGGGATTTTGGGGGATTTAAATAAATATTAATTTATTTAAATGTGAGAGAAGATTTAATTAAACAAATATGATTTATTTATTTAATTAATGGTATGAATTTGGTTAAGTGAATTAAATCAAATAAATTGAATAATTTATTTAATTAATAGGAGAATGGGGTTAAGATGAATTAATTAAATATTAATTTAATTAATTATTAATTGATGGTTAAATAATCAAATAAATACTAAGTATTCATTTAATTAAGTGGACAGATTTATGTGACTACAGGTAACATAGGGTCGGCGATTTGCATGGGGGTCATGCATGTTAGCTCATTTATACAGAGATTTACATCAGGTGGTGTACTTAGGCTACAACATTTTATCAGTCGAGGTCACATTGTTAGAGGTGTGGGCTTGGGAGCACATTCACGTAGCGAGGCTACTTACAAACAAAGATAGGCCAGTTGGGTGTGCCTATGCATATGGATACATGGGGATACTTGTCCAGCGTAAGTTGGGCAAGCTAGAGCATTGGAGGAGGGTGCTAGATGATATTGATACGGTTATCTGGAGACCATATATGGAGTGTGAGGTGTGGGCTGAGGATAGGCTAGAGATGCCCTATGTATACATGTCACGATTCTTGATAAGGAGGATGCCTTTTGTGATTGAGAGGTTCCTGCACAGCCGAGTTCAGCGGTAGTATGGCCGATGGAAGGGTCTACCACAGGGAGCATGCTTATATGCTCGTTGGAGGCAGGATGTGCAAGAGTGGGGTCCAACTATTGATAGTGTTGTGGCGGTGGAGGAGTACATGCATTTGGTTGGCCAGATATGGGATTATGGGTATGGGGTGGTAGATGCAGGGATGACAAAGGATTTTACAGTGCTCTTCATGGCTCATGTTGTAGCCCAAATATCTGATCCAGTGGAGAAGATTCTCGCTTTTGATGATGATGAGGATGAGAATCCTGAGAGGCTAGGGAGACGGAGAGAGGAGGGAGAAGATCTTGAGGAGAGATTTGGGGATGGTGGAGGGGATAACAGGGGAGATGTTAGGGGGGTGGTAGAGGGAGACGAGGAGATAGAGGAGATAGAGGGAGGAGAGGATGTGGAGATGGCGGGAGGGGAGGAGATAGAGGAGATAGAGAAGACAAAGGGAGGAGAGGAGGTGGTGACGGCGAGAGGGTTGGAATAGTCAGACAAACAGTTGGTGAGGAAGGGAGGGGAGTTTTGGTGGTCGAAGTTAGTGGTGTTGGCCGAGCAAGCAATATTTTAGCAGCTATGGGTGGGATGGATGAGTTTAGGTGTCCAACCCAGAGGAGGAGATCAGATGTGCTACCTCCACCGACGCCTAGGATAGGGACAGGGATAGCGGTACCATGACACAGGTACCTATTCAGATGCGGGTACCCACCCATAGAGAGGATGTACATATTATATCCTTACAATTGTCAGTGCAGCAGATTCAGACACAAGTACTAGCGCAGCAGCGTCAGATTACACAGGTTATCACAGAGCGGGATACAGTGATGGAGTGCTTAGGTCAAGCAGAGGCTCGAGCGAATAGTCTGGAGAGAGTGGCAGCTGGTGGTTTTGGGAAAGAAACATTGAGAGAGATGCAGTATGTAGCCAAGGAGGTTGAGTATTACCAGTGTCTATATGAGGAGGTGGTTCCTAGAGATCATAGAGCTCCGAGCTATACTACGGTGAGATCCAGTCGATCCAGGCAGACTCATTCGAGGATGGAGAGCAGAGGTGTTACCGGGCCATCTCGACATGATCCACCAAGAGATCTAGGTGTTGGGACATCTACTACGAGACCATCACCCTCAAGAGATAGTCATACTTGAGAGACTTTGTCTCTATTATATTTTGATCATTGTGTTGTATTTTGGACAGACATGGCATTTTTTGTATACTTGACCATTTTTGAGATATATATATATATATACAACACCGATTTCATTGATCCACGTGTGATGTGTTTTATGGATGATGTTTTATACATTAGTGTGATGGTTCTATGATGGTGATGCAATGCTTAGATAAATGCTTGTGATTTGATTTTGATTGGATGATGCATGATGTAATGATATGATTTGTGAGATGTATCTTAAAAATGAGATGTATGTTAACGATATGCTATAAGATGTATCTTTAAAATGAGATGTATGATAATGATATGATGTGAGATGTATCTTGAAAATGAGATGTATGATAATGATATGTTGTGAGATGTATCTTGAAAATGAGATGTATGATAATGATATGTAACTAATTGTAAAATGATATGCAGCTAATTGATCATCCTCATTCTTCTATTTGTCATTCCTGAATAGTCACATGTTTTTGCTTTCATTGTGTTTATCATCGTTGAGTTATTGATATGTTGAAAATTTATACAACTGGAATGGTATATTGAACCATAATGACCTAAGAAAAATTTACATGGATTTTGATATTGCAAGATGGCACAAGCGTCGAGGTATAATTGAACCAATACGACCTGAGTGTTGCTTGTGTATAAATAGACACGAGTTAACCATTTGTATGCACAAAGTGGAATAATGTCTTCAGTGATATGAATCGCGTCTTGAGACAAATATTTGTACAGTATAAATGATCACCTCACAGAAAGAAAACTAAAAAATATTGGAGTCTCCAATCACTTTCTCTAGCTCAATGCATCGTTGAGAAAATTTAGGGGATCCAATAGTTCAAAAAAATTTCAATTGCGAAAATAGTCAAAACTTCATGCAAGATGTAAACAAATTATACTTCAGAAAATCATCCATCATGTGTTTTTGAAGTTGTTAAGTGGATCAGTAATTTGTTTTCTTGGCTGTTGGAGTTTTTGCTTGACAGGATTTTCTTGGCATGCTGCAATTTTTGGCTTGCTTGTTTGCTAAATTTTCTTTGAAGTCAGAAGAATGTTGCCCCTAGTTGTAGATACCGATTGATGTGGACATGTAAAGGGATCACCAATCCATGGTGGGATATGACGAATTGATAGTCAGATAAGCAAGGACAATGACTACGCTAAGTATGTCCTGAATAATGTTATTTTTGATAAAGTGTTGGGTGATGGCCAGGGACTTCGGATAAGAGGATATGAGTAAATATATATAGAGGAGTTGTTCCCTCACAAGTAGTTCTTGTTGCCAGGTTTTCACCATTTGTTTTTATTGTACCTTTTTCTTGTTTTGATTTTTTTATATTTTTTGTGCATTAGATTGCTCAAGTATAGTATTTCTTCATATGGATGTTGTTGATGGGTTCCTCAAGCATATCGCCTTCTAAATTTGTTAGTTGATAAGCACCTGATCCATAGGCTGAGATGATGACATAGGGACCCAACTAGTTAGGTTCAAACTTCCCCTTTTTCTCTTGATCCTGTTGATTTTTGGGATTTTCTTTGTGTATGAGATTACCGACTTTAAAAATCCTAGGGATGACCTTGTGGTTGTAGCTTCTGCACATGTGCTATTGGTATGATTTGAGATTATTATAGGCATATTGGCGCTTTTCATCTAGAATTTCTAGCTCTTGTAGTCTTTTTACTCGATACTCCTCATCCAGAATGAGGCCTTTCAAAGATACTCTGAGTGATGGAATTTCTACCTCAAGAGGTAAAATTGCTTCTGATCCATATACCAATGAATATGGCATAGCTCTTGTAGGTGTTCTGATGCTAGTTCTGTATGCCCAAAGTGTCGGATTGAGTTGCACATGCCAATCCTTTCTTGCATCATTTACTATTTTCTTGAGAATTTTTAATATTGTTTTATTGGATGCCTCTGCTTGACCATTCCCTTGTGGATAATAAGGTGTAGAGAAACGATGTTGGATTTTGAATTGTTCACATAGTTCATGCACATCCTAATTTTTGAAGGGGCGTCCATTATCTATGATAATAGAACTGGGTATGTCGTATCTGCAAATCAGATAATTGAGAATAAAAGAGGCAATTTGTTTTCCAGTTATTGTGGTCATTGGGACTGCTTCAATCCATTTTGTAAAATACTATGTTGCAGTGATAATGAACTTGTGTCCATTTGATGATGAAGGGTGTATTTTGCCTACTAAGTCAAGTCCCCACTGACAGAAAGGCCAAGATGTTGTAAATGGTTGTAATTCCTGTGTTGGTGCATGTATGAGATTCCCATGGATTTGGTATTTAGGACATTTCTTTGCAAATTGATAGGAGTCTTTTTCCATCGTCGGTTAGTAATATCCCATTCTTAGAAGTTTTTTAGTAAGAGTAGGACCACTTGAATGTGTGCCATAGATACGTTTGTGAAGCTCATGTAAACCAGAGTCAGATTCATTACGATCAAGGAAACGAAGAAGAGTACCATCTAGACCTCGACGGTAAAGAGTATCAGTAGTGAGGGTATAACGGGCAGCTTGTCAAATAAAGTTGCATTTTTGGTTCTGAGATAAGTCAATGGGTAGGGTATTGTTTTTAAGATACTCATATATTTCTCTATATAAAGGAGAGTCTGAAACCAGTTGAGGCATAGATAACATGGGATGCAGAATTGTCATAGGCTGGGGAGAATAGTTGCGCAACCAGAAACTCATAACAACTCTATTGATCTGGAATTTGTAGCAGTGAAGTGATAGTAGCCATTGCATTGGCTACTGGATTGTCCAACCTTGGGATTTGCTTGAAGGTGATGTGTACAAAATATTGTTTGAAGTCATCCACCATTCATTTGTATGGGAGCAACTTGTCATCTTTTGTCTAGTAGTCATTGTTGATCTGATTTATGACTAGTTGGGAATCTCCATAGACTTTCAGTTTTGTGATTCTCCATTCTACAGCCATTTTGATCCTTGTGACTAGTGCCTCATACTCAGCAATGTTATTTGTGCATGGAAACATGAGTCTATATGATCTTGGTATGGTGTGTCCTTCAGGAGTGACGAAAATAATGTCGGCACCTGAACCATGTTGAGTATAGGAACCATCAAAGTACAATGTCCATTGCTTGGTGGTTATAGTAAGGACATCCCTATCTGGAAATTTGACCTCCATGGGTTGTTTATCTAGTAGTGGTGCTTCAGCTAATTGATCTACAATTACTTGTCCTTTGATAGCTCGACGCTCTGTGTAGTGTATATCAAATTCGCTGAGAATCATGACCCATTTAGCCAATCAGCCTATGAGAGCTACTTTGCTGAGTAAATACTTTAGAGGATCAATTTTTTCTACTAGTCTGATCGTGTGAGCTAGCATGTAGTGTCATAACTTTTGAGAAGCAGATACCACTACTAAACAAGCCTTCTCAATGAATGTATAATTTAGCTCATATCCATTCAAAGTTCTACTGATGTAATAGATAGCTCGTTCCTTGCCTTCTTGGTCTTCTTGTGCTAATAGTTCCCCCAATGATATGTTTGTTTTTTATATGTAGAGAATAAGTGGCTTTCCTGCTATTGGGGGTACCAGAACAGATGGGTTCATTAGGTATTGCTTGATTTAATAGAATGATTTTGCACATTTGGTTTCCCATCTGAATGGTACATTCTTATGTAGAAAATGATTGAATGGTAGACTTTTATCTGCTAGTTGGGCTATGAACCGCCTGATTGATTGGAGTCGTCCTTGCAGAGATTTGAGTTGGCTAATGTTCTTAGGAGGTGGCATCTCCATGATGTTTTGTACCTTTCTTGGATCTACTTCAGTGCCTTTTGCTGACATGATGTAGCCTAATAATTTGCCTGATGTTACCCCAAAGACACACTTCTTAGGGTTGAGCCTGACTTGAAATTTCTCCAATCTCTCAAAACAATTCTCTAATATGCCTAGATGTTCTGCCCGGGTAAATGACTTAGCTAGTAAATCATCCACATAGTCTTCCATGAAGATATGCATCATATCATGAAATATTATCATCATTTCTCTTTAATAAGTTGCCCCAGCATTCTTTAAGCCAAAAGGCATGACATTCCAACAATGCGTTCCCCAAGGACAGGTGAACGTTGTTCTATCTTGATCCTCCAGAGCTATCTTGATTTGATTATAGCCAAAAAAATCATCCATTAATGATAGCATTGCATGGCCTACTGTGAAGTCTACAATTATGTCAATACTTGGCAAAGGAAAGTCATCCTTTGGACAAGCTTTGTTGACATCCCTGAAATCAGTGCATATCCTGATGCTTCCATCTAGTTTTGAATCTAGCACAATGTTGGAAATCCATTCAGCATAGTCTATAGGTCGGATAAATCTGACGTCTAATAGTTTCTTTAGTTCAGTTTTGACCATGAGTGCTATATGCGGATTCATCTTTCTTAACTTTTTCTTGACTAGCTTAGCTTCTAAAGCAATAGATAAGTGATGCATGATTAAGTGTGGATCAATCCCGGGCATATCTGCATAGGACCAAGCAAAATTGATTTTCTTTTCTTTGAAGAACTTGATAAACTGGTTTTTCTTCCTCTATCAAAGATTTTGCTAGGTGTATGTTTTGGGTTGCTTCCATTGTGCCAATGTTGATTGATTAAGTGGGCTTAATCAATATGGGCGATTGCTCCTAATAATGTTCAGGAAGAGTGTCAAGTCTCCCATCTTTACGTGCCTTAGAAAGGTTTTCACCCGTAGATGCGTCCTTTATTTTTACTTTTTTGAGATCTAGTGTTGCCATTGATTGGTTTTCAACAATAGATCTTTTATTTCTTTTATTTTTGTGACTGAGAGACTTGGCACTCTCCTGATTGTAGATGTCATTACTTTGTTTGTTGGTAGAGTCTGTTTCTGAGTTGATAGTACATAAGTAATGGATAATGGAATCATCATCTTGGAAAATAGGTATGTCATAGTTTTTAGGTTCATCCCAGTCTATGAGATCAGGAAAGACAAGTGGTAAAGAGTCATTGGGTGGGTCGAGTTCAGCTATTGTAAGTGTCATGATGGAGGTATCGTCAAGGTTGGCTGGGATATTGAATAAGTTAATGATTTTGTCGAGATCTTTGATGGTATCATCTTTCGTGTAAACTTGCTCATAATGTCGCTGTTCATTTTCTTTGGCGTCATAGATATTTTGTGGACCAAATTCAAGTAGTCTAGGCTTTGTGCCTTGTCCTTCTTGAGAAAAGGGTATATGACTAGTATTTTCAGGAATATCTTCAGTAACATTTGAACAGTTGCCCCATTCATAGTCATTTGAATCAGTCTTAGAAGTGTTGTCCCAAATTCTTTTAGTGTTGTGAAAATAGGTCTCTGGTGATTGATACTAGTCTGATAGTTTTCTCTACTTCTGTATCAGATCCCGCCTGTACTCGTTGCATCTATTCATATACTGTCTCTCTTTGGAGAGTAGTGATTTCCTCAGGGGGTAATTTGTCTTTGTTCGAAATAGGTTCTTGCACGTGATGTACTTCTGTATGTGATGCTTCTTCTCTTTGAATGGCCAGTTCCTCTGGTTGTTTCTCTTTTTCTTGGTGTTCTTGTGCTTTCCTTATTGTTTCTGTTGATTCATGTAGTGCCTCTTGCCATGAGTCCTCCTTGCATTTCTTCTTTGCTTTCCATTGAGGTTTTTGATATTTATTTGGTTTTTGCTTCTGTTTTGGGGGTAGTTTGTGTTCATAGCCCAATCCTATTTTGTCTTTAGAAAACTGTGAAGGAGGATCTAATGGTTCTGTGACACCTTCTTGACCCTTGCTAATAGGTCCTTTGCTATTGTATCCCATTTGTTGCATGATCAGGTAGCCTTTCTCATATAGTTGAGTTGGTATAGCTACTTCCATGGTAGTAGCTTTGACTTCATCTTCATTCTTGTATAGTCGGCTAAGGATATCATTTTCTTCTGAATCATGTGCTAGTGTGCCCAATTGGATAAATTTGCCATCAAACTTGGTGATGGGTTGTGTTACTTGATGTATTGATGTAGAAGGTTGTCCATGAGATTTTGGTGATGTCGGTAAGTTGGTTAGACACATGGGTTCAAAAGAGTATTCTCCCATGCCTTGTGTTTTGATTTTCATCTTCTGTGTAAAATCCATGGATAAAGATTTGAGCTCTTCTTGATGATGATCCATTGTTGAAGAATTGTGTTTTTCCCTGTTATGTGGAACTAAGCTATCTTGGGTTGCCCCCATAGCATTGCAATGTTGAAAGGGGTTGTTATCTGCTGATATTGAAATCTCCTACCCATTATAAGGGAATTTAACACACTGGTGGTAGGTTGAGGGTACCGCTTGCATTTCATGTATCCAAGGACGACCTAGTAAAATATTATATATGAGGTCTATGTCTAAGACTTGGCACATAATGTCCCTTTGTATCAATCCTACCTGAATGGGTAAGATTACTGTCCCCTTAGATGATCTTTCTTCATCATCATATGCTTTGATGGTGATCTTTTTGTGTGGATCAGTAGACTGCTCAGAGAAGCCTAATGCATAGATAAGTTTTAAGGTATAGATATTGAGCCGAGCTCCTCCATCTATTAATACTCTTTTAACTAGATGTTGGTAGACCAAGACTTTGATGTGAAGGGGAGTATTATGTGGATGACTCAATGAGATATTATATTTCTCAAAAAAGGTGAGATGATGAGGCCCTGTCATGTGAGCCACCATGGCTTGAAATTTTTCAATATTCAGATCTTGAGGTACATTTGTTTTCAATAGTTCTTGCTCCAAGATGTCTTTATGTTTTGGTGAAAGTTTTAATAACTCAAGTATGGATATTTGAGCAATATTTTTGCGCAGTTGACTTACCAAATCATATTGAATTTTGCGAATAGTGTTTGTTGTTGATGTATGCCCTTTCAAGACATATTTTTGAGCTCTGGTGGTTACATTGATCGATTCATGTTCACATTTGTCTCGGCTTTTAATGACATTTACTTGATTGTCATCTATTGATATACGATTGATGGTGTTATAGTATATGTGATTGATGCGAGCTCCTCGTGTATCATTTGATGTAGAAGCACCATCCTTGTTGTAATTTGGAAGAGGACTTTTAAAGGTGCCATGATCACCATTTGTTTTGAGACAATCGACCATTAAATCACCTCTGTCAATCATATCTTGAACAATGTTTTTAGGCCTCATGCAGTCATTTGTTTGATGCCCTTTGTTTGATGGAAGTCACAGAAGTGTGAGTCATTCCACCAAGGTGGTTTGACCTGGGGTTCGAAGTTGCTTATAGCTGGTAATGTGATAATCTTGTTTGCCAGGAGTTCTTGGAATGCTGACTCTAATGATTGCCCTAATGGTGTGTAAATGTGTTTATTTGGAAAGTTATTGGTGGTACCCCGTGAATTAGGATTAGGTCCTTGATTTGTGTTGTTGTTTTGGGTATTGCTGGTACTATTCGCATTTGAAGGTTCTGGGTTGGTATTGTTAGTGCCTTGGTTAGCACCCTTTTGATTTTTGGTAGCCTGAGGATTACCTGATAAAGCTAGCACAGGTTGTTTGGACTTTATATCATTAGAATCATTTCCTCCTTCATTTCCAGTGTTTTTGTTTTTGGTCCAAAACTTGGATTTGTCTAAGTTGTTGTTGTTGTTCTGATTATTGAAATGGGAGTTGGATGAATTAGTTCCTTCTTTAAAGAACCTCAATGTTCCCTTCTTGATACATGCCTCCTCTACTTGGATGTCATTTTCGATCAATTTGGAAAAAGATGGTATGCATTGGAATTTTAGTATGTAACTCATCTTACTATTAATATTGTCGATGAAAATTTCCATCTTTTCCTTTTTAGGCACATCTCGAGGATATCTTGAAACCATCCATCTCCAACGTTGAAGAAACACCATGAATGTTTTGTTGTTTTTCTGTTTGGTATTGCAGACATCTATCATGGTGATGGCATGTTGAATATTATAGGAGTATTGAGTTATAAATTTGTTGACTAACTCATCAAAGGATCTGACAGGAGGTGTGAGTTTGGACAACCACTCTATTGGTTGTCATCCCAAGCTTCTTGGGAATAGCCTCATCAAATAGGTGTCATCATGGGCAAATTCAAGGCTTGTGGTACAAAACTCCCGAACGTGATCGTAAGGATCACTCTTACCATCATATTTGTCAAATTTGGGAATATCTGAATTTAGAGGAAAAGGTATCATGTTTAACCTTCTGTCAAAAGGGTAAGGACAAATTTCATTCAAGGAGTACTGTATTGTCATCCCCTGTTGCATATCCTGCATTTCTCTTTGCAGCATTTGTATTTGTTGGGACAATGAAACCAAGGGTGCATTTGCTTGCCGAAGGAAGAGTTCCTCCCTCTCATTATCCCTAGTTCGAGTATGTGTGTGCTCTGGCATGTTTTGTTCAGGTATGTTTGGTTCAAGTATGTTTTGTTCGGAGTCATGTGCTTCCTCTTCTCTTTGTTGTTCTTGATAAGTATAGTTTTGAGACCTTTTTCTAAAGATGTCGGTATCAAAGTCTTTAGGGATCCTAACTCCTTTGCTCATTAGCATGAGTAAGTATTTTTCTTTGTCTACCTCTATGATTTTTTCCACAATTTTTTGAAATGAAGCACTTTCTTGACATTCTTGGAGGAGTTCCTCAAAAATTTCTATGTCTTCTAGATTTGGATACTCGAAAGGATTTGATAATCTTCGACCCATACTGGACTCTAGTTGTGCTTTGCTTTGCTTGTTTCATTGAGAGCAAGTGATAGCGGGCATCTACTAGAAACTTTCTATGACAAAGGCGATGAATTCCTCTTATGTGTGTTGTTTGGGGGTTGGTGGTTCAAATCGAGGTATGTTGTAAGTGATGCAAACTTCTAGGAAGAAAGATGGATTGATCTTGCCTCCACGATTTAAGAATTGGTTGAATGTTGCTTTTTGGCAAAATGCTATACTTCTCAATGGCTCCTTGTCAAATTCGTTTGATTTTTTTTGAAGATACAAGTGCATATGTCAAAGAAATGTGTGATGAGATTTGAAGAGTTGGTGATTGATGTAGAGAAATATATTCCTTTTGGCGAGTTTCAGGGAACTAGGTTATTGTTTCCTTAACTTAGTGTTATGATGAAGACCTTTTCTTCTCAAAATATGAGGATTAGTCATACACAGGTGATCAATGGTTTCCTTCGATGTTTGGATTAAGATACCTTGTTTGAAAAACTTAAGTCTACTTTTATCAAATGAAGGTTTAGATGCCCCCTCATGACAAAGTGTGTCAAATTATATGGAATAAGAGCTTTCCCGATATGGAAACTCGGTTTGACAACTTAAGTTTAAACTAGGTATGTTTTGAGGATAGAATCCATTTGATTGGAGGACCTTTGATTAGTGTGATGATGTTACCTTATTTTGATAGGAAAGAGTATTATCCTTAACTAGTTTTGGACTTGACAACTTTTGCTCTATGAATGTCTTGTTTTGATTGTTTTGGAATAGGTTTGATGTTCTGATTCAAGTTTTGCTTGGTAAAGTCAATTGGGGATCAAAAAGGGTTCTCTAAACTATTGTTTAAAATTTTCAAAAGAGTTTATTTTGCTCTCTGTTTTCACAGTTTTTGACTATGCCCTAAGCTAGAGACTAGATGCGCTAACAAATGATCCTAATGTGCTATAGAAAGATCCTGATGCGCTAAGCTGCCTTTTCTATGCGCTAATTTGGACTATTTGATTTTGATTTGGTCTGGATGGCTTACGCGCTAATATGTTCCATTTACGCGCTACTTTTTGAGCTCAAAGTGCTACTGTTTGCCCCCAACGCGCTAAGTTGTTGCTCCAAAGCACTGATATGCTTTCAAAAAGCCCTAAGTTTTAGTTACCAAATGTTCAAATTGATTATGCGTTGGTTCTCAGAATGGTTGCACAATGTTGAAGCTTGGACGCGCTAAAAGATGGTTTCAAAGCACTAAGTTTTGTTCTAGATGCACTAGAATGTTGTTCCTACATGCTAAACTGTCCTATTTGCTTTGAGCTGGTTTTTCTGTGAATTTTAAATTTTTTTGCAACTTTGATCGATGATTTTTTTGAAGTATGAAATGTAAACATAGCATGAAAAAGATAAGCATTTTTGTCTATTCTAAACAAAGAGTGTATATTTTGCGAGGATGTGTTCAAATCCCCAATGTTTTAACAAGTTTGGATACAAATAATACAATTCAATCAGACTCTTTATTCAAGGGTCATAAACAATATCATAGCCCACTAGTCTCAATACTCCGTCAGCTCAAACAGCCTTGTCACCCCCTAGGGGGCGCCCGTTTTTTTGCCTTTTGCCAAAAGTTAACCCAAAGTGAATCGCTTCACAATTGAGCAGATATCCTCAGAGATATATGGTGAGTAATCTTGGGGGCGAATTATTCCCCACCCTTGCACTATGATATTGCCAATGTCTGGATACTGACTCAACTCAAAGTTTCTAATGCTAAGGTTCGTAATCAGGCTTCATGTTCGATCGTCGGTGATAAACTCCCTCAGGAGGCTTCCCAACCTTTAGAACAAAGGCTTTACGTATCGTAAAGATACTGGGGGAAGGCTAATCGTTGCGCGAAACCATTGAAAGGGACTTTCATCACCCTCCACTTTTGATTATAGTGGGTTGGAACACTTGGCATTAAATTCATTTCCCACTTAGGTCGTTCCCCTCATACCAGCCAAAAATGGCTTTAAGAGTTTTTTAGCTCCTCGGGAGGGTAGGCCTGCTAAAGGACTTAAATGCTTGAAATGAAGAAAGCATAAGAGGGGTTTGGCTTTTTCATCACCCAATTAACGGGAGAGCATATACCTTCCACTTTCGAGACAAGGCAAACAATCTTCTTTTTAACTTTTAAAGCAATTATTTTCCTAACTTCTATTTGGAGATGTTGCTCCAAAAAAGCATGGTGTTCTTTTTAGTTCCCAAATCAATAATTTTCTAAGCTAAGTATTAAAATCTTGGTCAACAAGGCAAAGTGTTCGGGTTGGTCAACTAAATGAAATCGATAAAGGGGAAGGACTTCCCTCTTTTGGTTTGCCTCAAAAACTCTTTAAAAAATGAGGTTCTTTAATTTGCAAAATAAAGTGAATCCTTTTAGACACCAAAGGATGGTGAGGTTCCTTTTAGAACATTTGCCAAAGTAAAGATTATTGGTTCTTTTTACAGCTTCCAAAATGAAGTGTTTTTCTTCCTAAGAAAGCAAGAAAATGATTCTTAGTTGTTGTTCTTTTTAGGTACCCCGAAATGAAAGGTGAGTTAAATTTTACTTAACAAGGAAATTTGAAGAAAACTTAATATAACTAACTTAACAAAGTTAGAAATATAAAATTAAGCCCCAAGCCTAAACTTTTAGTAAAATAAAAAATAATCTTCCAAACCCTGCAAAGAATTTGTTAGTGACCTGCAGTAAAAATAGTTAGCAATAAAAAAATTTCCTTTTGTGAACTTCTACAAGTCTAATTTAAGCCTCTATTACAAATTTTGTTTTCTGCTTGTGTCTGTTATGTGCTACAGAATGGAACCGATGGGCTAGAGAAAGGCACGGATGCGCTACAGAAAGGTCCCAATGCGCTAGGTTGTTGTTTGGATGCACTAGACTGTTTTATTAAAGCATTGGGACCTACAGGAAACAGCAAAACTGTTATACACTAAAGTTAAGTATGGACGCACTAAAAGATGGTTCCAAAGTGCCAAACAGTCCACCAGATGCGCTAAAGTATCGACCAGATGCGCTAGAGGATGTTCACCACGCGCTAATTTAATTTTTTCGCGTACCTGTAGAGTTAATCATGTATCCAAAATGATTTGATAAATGGGGTTATGCCCCATGGTGGGCGCCAGAAATGTGTGCAGGAAAAGCGGTGCAATGAAACGAAAATTACGAAATCAATAACTTGTCCACACACCAATGGGACTCTTGGTGCAAGTTATGCAGCTGTATGGGATAGCTCAACTTCCCAAGGGATGTTCCATTATTCTCTATCTCACAAGACCCCTTAAGTCAATGCCTTTTCTCTCAGATCACTGAGCAAAGTGACTTAGGGATGACAATCATGAGAATGAGGGATGATTTTGATCAATCTAACATGAACACAATCCTAACTATGCATGATTTTAACAAATATGAATTAAACTAGTGTGTATGATGATAAGATGAAAGGATTAGTAACAAGACTATCCTAGCATATCATACTAGTCTACCATGATTATACAAATGAAGATGATTTGATTATTTTTATCAAAGAGAGGTTAAATTGCTATATAAAAATGGTTTAGATGCTTAGTAAAATGCCTATAAGTGTGATACTAAAGACTTGGATGATGGAATGAGAAAATGAGGGCTCTATTTATAGGAGAAACAGGGCAATGGATGGTCAAGATTGGATGATCTTATCAAGGGTCGGGATTGAAAGTTATCAATCCATGTTTACAATTCTCACCAATGAAATGGTGACAATTGTCAACATAAGACTGCTTGAGAGGAGATGTAAGAAGCATTAAATTCTTGAGAAGACATGATGGTTACCCTAGGAGGTAAGGGTTAAGGTTAGGTTAAGGTTATCCAATGGATAAATCTTTTACCCAAAGGGTAAACTCTTGTGCAAGGGTTAAAGGGATAACCAAGGTTAAATCATTAAATGCTTGATGAGACCCTAGGGTTAGATGAAGGTTGAGTTAGTCAAAAAGTCTCTAACCATGCTAAAAGGGTTAGTTAACCATTAATGGTTTGGAAGACTTTGGGGACAAATTTGTAAGAGTCCTTCCAAATTTGGGGGAACTCAACAAATTAGCTTGTTGAAGGCATAAAATCTTTAATGCCTTTGGAAGACTTAACTCTAAATTTGAGAAGTGGCATCTTCAATTTTAGGGAAAGGAGATAATTGAAGGGTTTACGCTAATTGATTAGGATTAGATAGGTTCTAGAAAGAGGGTTAGCAGGAAAGTGGGAGATGTAGGAGAATGCAAGTGGATGGAGGGTAATTAAAATAAATTGCTTTATTTCAACAAAATACATGCAAGTGGAGGATTTAAATAAATTAGATTTATTTATTTGAAGTGAATAATTTAATTAAATGTAAATTTAATTAAAAGGAGAGAGAAGAGATTTAATTAAATAAAATGATTTATTCAATTAAATGGCATGAAAAGCTTAGTTGAATTTAAATAAATAAATTGTATAATTTATTTAATTAAATAGAGGAATACGGATAATTTAATTAAATTAGATTTAACTAAATAGAGAAATGAGAATAAAATGAACATTAAATATTCATTTAGGAATGTGGTCATTTTTATACATCTACAAAAATATCTCAAAATCAGTTGTAACTTTGGGATTCGCTCTAATATCATCATATCTAACGGCCCTAAAAATTTGGTGAAAAGTTGGTCGGACCATGTGCAAGTGCAACATGGTCCCCGACATTTTTCCCAAAATTTTGAGAGCATAATCCTATGATTTTATAATGCTTAACCCCAAAAGATTTGCGAAAAATTCAAATCCTAGGTCGGCCTAAAGACGAAATTAAGATCTAGGTTTTCATACAAAAGAGCTCTCTTTCTTCATTTGAAGGGGGGGAATCTAAGAACTAAGTGTAGACACCTAACAATGGTCAACGCTTGCGGAATCATACTTTAACATTTGCGCATTGCCTCATTTTAGGTTTTTGTGTCGCATTAACATTTCTCCTATGATTCGCACTTGGTCTTTATCATTTGCGAGCATTGAGTCCTTCTTCTGCATTCTTCATTTGTATCACTTTCAAATTAGGGTTTTGTCCTCTTATCAATCTTGTCATTTTGAGATCGATTTATCATCGGTCCTTGTCAATCTCGTCAATTTTGCGATTGATTTGTCATCGATCCTTGTCCTCTTCAATCATGTCAATTGGTGCATATCAATTTGGTCTCTTTATCAATATTGGTCAATTTGTCAACCAATTTCAAATGTTTATCAATCAAATCATTTATCAAGTCAGAATCATGATCAAATCGAATCGACATCAAATCAATCTTACATCAAGACCTAATTGTCATCCTTGCATTTCTAATTCATTTAATCTTGTTTGTCATTTTCCCTCTAGGTTAAATAATTTGATTATTTATCCTAAGTCTTCTTGTCACAATTAAATATTTATTTAATTGGCTAATTAATTTCTCCCCTCTTTGTGAATTAATTAATAAATGAAAAATTATTAATTAATTCACTTAATTCCTATTTTCCAATTTTCTAATTTTCCTAACTATTTTTCTCCTAATTGCATGGGAATGACATTTCAATTTGTCATAATTTGTCATAATTGACAATCAATCAATTTTGACATAGAAAGTTGTCATAATTTTGTCATGAATTATCAATCAATCAATTTTGCATAGAAAGTGCAAATTTGTCATAATTTGTCATAATTGTCATTTTTTATTTGAAATTGCCATTCGAATCTCTTCATGCTAATTTGATCTTTTCTCCAATTTGTCTATAAATTGGATGAATTTCTTCAATCAAATCCCCTAATCAGATTATCTACTAATCACATTATCGATCTAATAATCGCTTTGTCAAATCAATCATGCTTTGAGTATTCTTGTGCCAATGTCAATCTTGCTTTCACATTAGGTTTATGCACTTGAAGGTGAGATCCACAAACAAAGGCTATTTGGAGAAGAAAGAAGGACAATGGAGCCGCATGAAGGAGAAATTCGAATCTGCATCTGGTTTGCTTAGTTTTTAGTTTTGAATGTTTTGCTTTCATGTCTCTATTGAGTGTAATTAGGATTGTTGTCATTGCAATTGAGCTTTTGTGATTGAGCTATGGTTAATGTTACTTGCTTTGATGATTTCTCAATTTCCTAGCTACATTAATTGGTGAACCCGACATGAACTAACCCTCTAATCATGTCTTGAGTGCCTTTTGAGTTGATTTGCAGGCCAAAAAACCCAAAAATAGGGTAATGCAGGGTTTTCTGGGGACTTCTGCGCCTGTGTGAGACAACCTGTGCCTGTGTCAAGCAACCTGCGCCTGTGTTAAAGACATTTTGTGCCTGTTTCATGCATTTTGCGCCTGTGTTATGAATTTTGCGCCTGTGTAAAGTCCAGAAACAGAGGTAAAAAAAGCAGTGTTTTACTTGAAAATTGTTTGTTTTGCATTCTGTTTTTTGCTTTTTGGTTTTTGGTACTGATTCTCTGTGCAGAACCTTGGCATACGCATGACAAAGACAACAAATGAAACTACTAACATGTTTTATGCAGGTTCAATAGTCAAAGACTAAACATATCAAACTTCTGACTTGGGTTTTGCAGGTTGCCTTGGACTACAACTAAACTTTGTGTTTGAAATTAATATTTAGGCACCTAGTATGATTTCTAAATAGGATGGAATGAATATATGTTTGCTTTTATTGTTGAGTTTGACATTGGAGTAGGAGAGTATGCTCTCATCCTTCTTAGGGTGATCAGAAATCCAGATCTTCAATACCATGCTCATGTTTTTTATTGTGTGTCACCTTTAGAGGGCCTGCCTTCCCGACCATTTGCTTTTGCAAGCAAGTGATAATCATGAGAAGGGAATGACCCAAAGTGAGTACGGCTAGAATACCTTGGCATTCTAACTCACTATAAACAAATACCTGATGAGCGAAAGCTTTGAAGGAAGGGTTACGTGGGAATTGCAGTTACTTGGGAAGTGATGACCCTTGAACTCTTTCTCATATCAACATCTAAATAGGACCTCATGGTCTAAATCGTGCTTGAGCAACTACATTTGTTTGGTATCTTGATGGGCTTAATGTCTCAATCATGCTTGTGTGACATCAAGGAGTAACGCTTAACAGAAATCTTTACTAAACACCTTGTTTTTAGAGGCCAAAAAAACCATCTAGTTGCTTGAGAAGGACAAGTTCGAATACTTGGAAGAGATACTAAGTTCGCCATGGGGAGATTTCCATGGGGACTAATGCTTGGCTGCCCTGAGAAGTGAGTGTCGTGGAGGGGAGCCCGTGGGGTCAAGCATCTATGTATTCTCCTTGAATCCCATGATGAGTCTACCTCTCAAGTACCTAATGTCTTTGCCTACCATAAGAAATGTGTGAATGAGCATGATTGTCTTGAGTCTATGTTAAAATATCTTGTCTTCTTTACTTTTCAAAAGTTGAATTGCATCTCATTTCAAAAACAAGACAAATTGATTCAAAACAAGGTTAAACACAAGAACATTTCATCCAACAAGGTTCAAAACATCTTCAAACATGGTTGTCAAACATTTTTCAAAGTCTTGTCTCAACATTCATGTCACTTAGATTTAGGTGCATCTTAGGTTTTCATTTTGCAAAGTCATTGTCAAGTACCAAGGTTAGGTTTCACCTAAGTCATACTCCTTTGCATATCAATAAGGGTCATCCATTTGCATGTGTCCTCTTGCATTAGAGTCATACCATTGTCATACATTTGCATTTGCATGCCCTAGGTCTCTTCATCAAGCTTAGGTCATTATCATATCATATTAGGGTCATTTGCATAGTAATTGTCCCTTTGCATATAGTGTTAAAACTAGGTTTTGTCATACTTGAGTAATCCAAATCTTTGATAAACCCTAAGTCATTGTTAGGAACTCTAGACCTTATCAAACCTTTTCTCTTTATGTCATTATTGTCATTTGGTCAAACCTAGCTTAGTATCCAAGCATATAGGGGAGACATTGTCATTTTGTCTTTTTGTCACTTGGTCCTTTTGTCCTTTGAGGTCTAGACATCATTTCAATTTCCTAAGGGTCTCTTTTTACATTTGCATTTCAAAAGTTTTTCAAAATCTTGAAAAACAACAAAAACATAGGTTGCATTCTTGCCATGGATTGCATTTTCATTTATTTAGGTTGCATTTAGTTGCATATCATACATCATCCTTTTAAAATCAAAAATTCCAAAAATATTGCATTTGCATAGTGACATGTGTATTGAAACAAGGTTCCAAGCACCAATGATGCAACAAAGTTTGACATATCAACCGACAATGCAATCACAATTATATCCAACCCAACAACAAAGCAACATTGATCAAACTTTTTATGATGAAACAAGTCTCCAAATACAAAAACTAGAGGAGAAACTAGCTCAAGAACAAGAGATTTTGGAACAAAGAGTGAAAAACATTGAGAAGAATAGATCACAAATGTCCAAAATGTTTCAAAAATTTCCAGGTCAAAATCCAAAGATTGAGCCAATTGATGTAAGATCTCTTCTTGAACGATCAGACATACCAGCTCTCCTCTCCCAAATAGAGATGATGAAACAATTTCAAGAAAGGAGACAACATCAATTTCAACATTATATGCCTCCACAACAAGAACAAGAAGGTGTTTACTATCAATCAGATTTTCAACCAATACAACCAATTGTTCAACATATACAACCAATACAACCAATGGTCCAATTTCAACAATATGTCCAACCAACTATACAATGTCAACAAATGGTTCAACCAATGGTAGAATATCAATGTCAACAACCACAACCAAACATTCAAAAACAAAGGTTGCAGCACACACCAACCCAAGTTTCAAACATGTCAGAACAATTGAACCAAGTCCAATATCAAAAGACATTAGATCAGAACCAACTCCTTGCCAAACAAGTTCAAATTCCAGATCCAATCATGTCAAAACCTCGAAAGAAAGGTGGCTTTATTGCAATGCTCTTAAGGAAATTACCAAGTGAGTTCTTTGAGGAAGATCAAAATAATATACTTATGTCTAGCAATGCCTCATCCCCCCACAAACAAATTGACTCTCCAATGGCATCTATCCCTACACCTTTAGAAGTTTCACAAGAACCTTCTATGTTGGCCTCATCAAACAATACACCCAAGGATGAAATTATCCAAGAGCTATCCATAATTTATTGCCAAGATAATCCAATTCATGATGCACATCCTTGTCATGTTTCAGACATACAAGACCCAATGCCACCATGCACTTTATTGCCATTACCTGTTTTAGAGGACCCCATTCGAAGTCCCTCTTCCTCATGTTCAAGCATTGATTCCTTGCCAGAATCCATCCCAAATGTTCAAAGTGCATTTCCTTCATGCCAAAACATTGATCCCTTGTCAGAATACCCCATGCATATTCAAAGTCCAACCTCATGTCAAGAGGATAATTTAGAGCATGAAGAAATGAGTCCTAAAGAAAATCAAGATCAAGATCCTGAAACCTTATCATCCCATCCAATTGTTGACCAAGATCCCATTTCCCCAGACACTCACGATGATTCCCCTATTCTTGTACATCCTATCCAAAGTCCTATTGACACTCCATTCCCCGAGCAAGATCAAGATATCCCAGTCCATCCAATCCCAAATGATCCCCTTCCATTTCATGAAAAAAATGTCCTTTCAAATCCCATTGACACTCCATTCCCCGAGAAAGATCAAGATATCCCTTCCATCCTTTCTGATGATCCCATTAAAAGTCAAGAGCAAAGTACCTTTAAAGAGGAATCCAATGATCTTCCTCCTTGTCAAGATCAAAGTATCCTTCCAAATTCATTTCCAACACAAGACCCTATCATTCCTTCAGATCCTCCACAAGATCCACTTGTTCCTCCATCTCCTTGTCTTAATGCTCCATATACACTCCAAGATCGCATTTCTTTTGATGATCCCATTATTTCTCCCATTCCATCTCTTGAAGAGCTTGTCATTGAACCATGTCCACTACACAATCCTAGCCCCCCTCATGATCCTAATCCCCTTCATGATTCTAGCGTGTCAGTGCAAGATGTTCATGAACCCTCGACATGCATAATGGGTTCTTCCACTTTGGTGCAATCTGATCCACTTCAAGATCTCATTATTTCTCTCATATCATATCCACCTCATAATGGACTCGTGTCTTCTTCCCAAAGAAAAGAGTATCCTACAAGTCAAGATATTCATAAAGGCAAAGGAGTAGATCTCCATAAGCAAGAATCCCTTCATGTCAAAGAAGATCTTAAGGGTCATGTCTACACAACTCACTCTCAAGATGTTGGTATCCCTCCATCAAAATCAAAACATATCCCCTCCCCATCATCCCTTCCATCCATCTTAGGTCCTTATATCCCTTTGTCCTCTATGCAAGGTCAGCAAAGGCACACATCCTTGAGTAAATTTCATCAATCCAAAAGAAATCCATTTCATTCATATCCATCCATGCATTCCTTTCCCCCTCCAAGCAATTTGGATGCCAAGCATAAAAGTCGTAAGTCTAAAAATCCACATGTATTCAAGGATCAACATGTCCAATATAGTCGACATGTCAAAACAAAGAACAATATGATCTATAAAGAAAAAGAAATATCCAAAAGGTCACAAAGGCCCATTGCTCAAAAACAAAAGTCAAAATATATATGGGTTCCTAAATCCCTTGTGCAAGCAATGCACTCCAAGGAACCACAAAAGAATGAAAAATCAAAAACCATGTGGATCCCTAAGCAGCTTCTTGAAGCACAAAAAGAAAAATCCAACTTGGCATCCAAATCCTCCATCCAAACCTCTCAAATTTGTTCCTCCATCACCTCCTTCTTCCATTTTGGGCCCTTATGTCCCAAAATCCCTAGCTATTCCTTCATCAAAATCTCAATATCCAAAATACATTTTTCCTCCATCAGTCCATCACCCCTCAAGGTGTGTGCCAATGTCGATCTTGCCTTCATTTCCATCCACTCAAGCACAGTTCTTCCAATACCCTATCCATTATCCAATTCATATTTTCCATCCTTCGATCCCTTTGGTCCAATCCTTTGCATAACTCCTTGCCTTAGTTTCATCTCTTTTTCCATGTCCTTATCCTACCAACGTCTTTGAGCATGCTTTTAAAGGTCGTGGTCAATTTTTTTCAAGCCTACTATCCAAACAATAATATGCTTGAGTCCTTCTTCCATCCCCTATCATGTGTCCATCTTCTATTGAAAAAGTCAAAATACAAAAAAATAAATAAATAAATAAAGAAAGAAAGAAAAAAGTAAAGCAAAAATAATTCGCCCTCTAGTGAAAACCTGGTAAACAGGTGCCTTGGGCAAGTACCGTGATGAAAACCTGGCAAGCAGGCGTCATGCGCAATTTATGAACTTCTTGCACACCACACTTGGGGGCAGGTTTTATCCTATCATATCCTTTTGTCCTCCATTGTTCCATTATCCTATCGAACCCATGTCATACTCCTTCATATCCTATTGCCCTTCATTATCCTATCGAACCCCTGTCATTACCCTTCATATCCTATTGTCTAGTTTCCCTTTCCACCTTTGATCTTGACAAGGCTGAGGATCGTCATGAGCATCATGCATCTTGTTTGCAGCTTTTAGTCTATCGTAGCTTTTGGTCTTTATCCATTTGCTTATCATAACTTTTCATCCATATTCCCTGGCTTATTGCAACTTTCTACCACTATCCCGTATCCTACCCCGACCTTTAGTCCGTGTCCCTTATCCATTCTTGGTCTTGCTTATCCTATCCATGTCTTATCACTATCCATACACTCTTTTTCATTCCTTGATCTTGATCTGACATAAGGACGCAAAATTTAAACATGGTTTCAAAAACCTCTTGACATGTCCCTCATGCCATGTCACTGCTTTACATTGTCATATCCAATCTTTTGTCCCATCATGCCATAGCCCTTGAAAATTGCATTTGCATTGTCTCCATAATAGAAGGCCTTTGTCTTCCCTCTATCCACCATCATTTCAGCAAGCCTATTTATTCACCTATCATATTCCTTGCCTTGCTAGACACTAGGGCAAAATCAAAAAAAAATTGAAAAATGTCCTGAAATAAATCATAAAAATTGCAAAATATCTTGAAATAAATCATAAAAATCAAAAAATGTCCTAAAAAAATCATAAAAATTGAAAAATGTCCTGAAAAAAATCATAAAAATTGAAAAATGTCCTGAGAAAATCCCTAAAAAGTCAAATAAAGTCCTGAAAAAAAATGAACACAAAAAATTTGTAAAAAACTCGAAAAGCATCAAAATCCAAAAACAATTTCTTTAGCATTTTGCATTTTGTCAATAAATATCCCCTTTGTGCATAGACAAATCGTTGAGCATACATCCAATGACAATCAATCAAACATTGTGCTTTAATGAAATCACGCTTAAGCAGATGAACTTTTCAATCAAACCAAACATTCAAACTGATCACAATTGTCTTCTCAATCGAACGTCAACATCAATATCATTTGTCCTTGTCACTTCTATCATGGGTCTTATACAGGGTGTGGTATACTCGAAACCAGACTGTGTCCTGTCTTAGACGGGGTACCGCATTCCCTGAAACTAGACAGCATGATCGTCCTATCAGCACTTTCAACTTTTGACAATGAAGATCAAGATGTTTGTTTGACTTGTTGGAATTTGTGCATCTTATCTTTTTATTGATTTATCTTCGATCATGTTCCTATGTTGCTCGATGATGTCACTAAGTGATTTAGAGTGACCGAGATGGTTCATGGTCCTTTTCTTTTTTTGTTGTGATTGTTGTTTGTCTGTGATGTGTCTGTCTTTTGTAAAAAAGGGTTGCATTTCAGCTCTGGCCTTCAATGCCATGATGCTACGCATCCATTTTGCTACATTAAAATAAAGGTTCTCACCTACAAAGTGCATTATTGAAAGCAAGTTTTTCTTCGTCTCTAACTGTCCTCTGTCTCATTTCTTCTTACTAATATTTCTTCCGTCAGTTCGGATAGTCAGTTCGGTCTAGTGCTCCAATTTTTCCAAACACATATGTTGCATCTTGCATCCATTTGGTTAGTACATTTGCATTATATTAAGCATCACATCAAGCATTTTATTCATTCCATATTATAAATGCATCAAAAACACATTAAAAAAACAAATATATATCCATACATGTTCCACAATGGTACATCAACAGTGCATAAGTCATCCATACATAGAAAATAACATCAGTCATAACACATTGCATCCCATCATATCGATGCATATCATATCATATGTCACAATAATATCGGAGTACAAAATTGGACTCTCTGTCCTAAGTATGGCCCGCAGGCTGACTATATAATATCACACTACATAATGTCCACTGTTTGTCATAAGGAACACATGCCTTTGTCACTGGGTGCTCCCTCTATCGTCCTCATCCCTGCCATGTCTCAAGGATGATGTCCCTCCTATCCCAAGTCCTGCTAATGTATCTATGTCTGTGCTCCTGAGTCTATGTCGTAACATGAAGTAGTCTGGTCGGTTTTCTCGCGTGATCAATGGATACTGTCGACTCTACATCACAATTGGGGCACATTTTGTCAGTTTAAGGGTTTTCCCCTATGGGTTGCATTTCCTCATTTCATCCACAAATAAGGGTGTTTTTCTAAGCTATTCTGACCTATCCTACCCTTATCCCCCCTTTTTGGATCATTTGCATGCTGTTTTTTATCTAAATTGAGTTCCCAATGTACAATTACGCCTGTGTGACAAGTCCTGCGCCTGTGTCATGTAACCTGCGCCTGTGTCTCCCTACACAAGTGCAGAAGACCCTACACAAGCGCAGGAGTCCCTTCCTGCATCCCCTGTGGGCCCCGCAATGTCCTGCAAGCAAGTCAAATTCATAAAATTGAAAACATGGGTTTTTGAGATACATACCGCTACTCCTGCGTCGTCCAGTCGTCTGAATGTGCGTACACATTCTCCGAGGTGATCTACCCTTGGAATGTTCGCCATCTCCCTACAAGTGTCCTTTTCCAGAGCAACAAATCCTCTTCTTGGGCTAGTGCAAATGAGCAAATTTCATTCTCTCTTGGTCTCATTTATAGATCTTTGTCAGTGCATAGATGGACGTGCACCCTCTCCATCTCATGCTGGTCACGGTCTTTTGCACCATCAATTGCTTGTCCTTCATGTATCTGATCCCCGATTGTCAGTCTATTTGTTCCTATCATGTTCTATCATTATTATCGATCAATTGGCCTCTTTTCTGCATCTTTCCGGCCAATTCCTCGAGGGGGCATGCATATGTCATTGTCATTGTCTGGGGCATTTTTATTATTGTTGTTTGAAACAACGCTTAAAATCGCATTGTCTCAAAGAGGGGCAAAACGTAGACACCTAAAAATGGTCAACGCTTGCGGAATCATACTTTAACATTTGCGCATTGCCTCGTTTTAGGTTTTTGCGTCGCATTAACATTTCTCCTATGATTCACACTTGGTCTTTATCATTTGCGAGCATCGAGTCCTTCTTCTGCATTCTTCATTTGTATCACTTTCGAATTAGGGTTTTGTCCTCTTATCAATCTTGTCATTTTGAGATCGATTTATCATCGATCCTCATCCTTGTCAATCTCGTCAATTTTGCGATCGATTTGTCATCGATCCTTGTCCTCTTCAATCATGTCAATTGGCGCATATCAATTTGGTCTCTTTATAAATATTGGTCAATTTGTCAACCAATTTCAAATGTTTATCAATCAAATCATTTATCAAGTCAGAATCATGATCAAATCGAATCGACATCAAATCAATCTTACATCAAGACCTAATTGTCATCCTTGCATTTCTAATTCATTTAATCTTGTTTGTCATTTTCCCTCTAGGTTAAATAATTTGATTATTTATCCTAAGTCTTCTTGTCACAATTAAATATTTATTTAATTGGCTAATTAATTTCTCCCCTCTTTGTGAATTAATTAATAAATGAAAAATTATTAATTAATTCACTTAATTCCTATTTTCCAATTTTCTAATTTTCCTAACTATTTTTCTCCTAATTGCATGGGAATGACATTTCAATTTGTCATAATTTGTCATAATTGACAATCAATCAATTTTGACATAGAAAGTTGTCATAATTTTGTCATGAATTATCAATCAATCAATTTTGCATAGAAAGTGCAAATTTGTCATAATTTGTCATAATTGTCATTTTTTATTTGAAATTGCCATTCGAATCTCTTCATGCTAATTTGATCTTTTCTCCAATTTGTCTATAAATTGGATGAATTTCTTCAATCAAATCCCCTAATCAGATTATCTACTAATCACATTATCGATCTAATAATCGCTTTGTCGAATCAATCACGCTTTGAGTATTCTTGTGCCAATGTCAATCTTGCTTTCACATTAGGTTTATGCACTTGAAGGTGAGATCCACAAACAAAGGCTATTTGGAGAAGAACGAAGGACAATGGAGCCGCATGAAGGAGACATTTGAATCTGCATCTGGTTTGCTTAGTTTTTAGTTTTGAATGTTTTGCTTTCATGTCTCTATTGAGTGTAATTAGGATTGTTATCATTGCAATTGAGCTTTTGTGATTGAGCTATGGCTAATGTTACTTGCTTTCATGATTTCCCGATTTCCTAGCTACACTAAGAACTATGAAAAAGGAAGTTTTGGTGAAGCAAGCACAAGTAGCCTTTTATGCAGTGAAAGAGAAGCTTATGTGGAGTCTTCAAAAACATTCAACAACATTCATTAAGCATTCATCAAGTATTTTTCAAGCATTCATCATCAATTAGGAGCCTTGAAGACATTGAAGAATAATAGGAGATCATCGACTGGCGATTGGCTTGTACCCCTCCCCTAGGGATTGGGTATGGTTTCATGTTGTTTTCTTGTCTTTATATGAGCTTCATTACATTAATTTACATATTTACATGCATGATCTATATCACTTTGCATAATTTATTTAGAGCATTTACTTTGTCAATTACAAGCATTTAGGGTTTACTCTTTAGGGTTGCTCTAGATTGTTTACATTCATCCTAGGGTCTTGCACACACACAAGATTCGTGCACACACTATTTTACTATACAAATTGGCTATTTGTGGAGGTGGTAATCACCAACACAGGGGTTTGACTAAGGCAAAACACTACATAGCCACCCAAACACTCTCTTTTTCAGTTGGAGGTACAGAAACAGGTCCCTAAAGGACTTATAGATTAGCAGAAGGCACAAGGACAGCCCAGAAGACTCATACTGCCCCAAATCCATCAGGGACAAGGGTGTGGTGCCCTGTTCCTACCCTGGACAGGGGCATTGAGCCCTGTTCCTTCCCAGGCAAGGGGCACAGCGCCCTAGACCCTCAAACTCAGTGATTTTTGACATGGTATAGGCTCCGGATCTCAGGATTTTTGACATGGTATAGACATCCAAATTCCTCCTCCTTCTCTTCTTTCAATATGTCAATTTCAGATCTGCAAGTTTCTTCAATTTCAGTTTATGTACGCTTCGTCGTTTATCTCCTAGACTAGTTCATCATTACATTCAATTGTTCACATCTTATCTTCATATAGAACAAGAGGAATATAAAACCTAAGAAATAATCCTTGGTTCTCTCTTTCTCACAAAAAGTAGCCAAAGTGAGCTATCTCCCTAAGCTCTTTCGTATTCCCAATGTGTTGGCAAAAGTGGGATTAGGTCGTAGTCACCTGGTCTCGCTTTTTCCCCTACACAATTATGTTATTTCCTTTTCTAATCGCCCAACTCTTTGAATTTGTGTCTCACTTTCTAATCGTTTCATCTTCCTTCCTAACCATGTAATCATTCGACTTACTCTTCAGGGTGATTCCTTCCTTCTCTCAAATCGAACTTCTCTTCTTCGGATTCCCTCCTTGGTTGCTTTTGTTCTTCCCAGCATCTCTTTTTTACCTGAATGGTCTCTCCCTTCCCTTTCAATCTCCACTTTTTGGCTTCCATCCAGTCTTGAGACCACATCCATGTTCTCCACACATGCCTAAATTCCCTATCTCCTTTCAATATCTGATCAGTTACCTCTCATTGTTGCTTCTCTATTTTCATAACTACTCCTTATAACTAAATGCAAAAAAACTAAATCTGACCAATAGCATGAACTCAAAGAATTTTCCAATGCTCATGCATCAATGACCATTTCAATACATCTCATATGTTTTTATAGTATCTGTAATATCAAAAATCGCACCTTATGAAATTCAATGTGACAAGTGGTGCTTTCCTCCACATCATCAGAGGTCGGGTACCGCCATTCTTTGTCCTTTTGTCCATCGGGATAACTTTGTCAGCTTCAAACTAGAACTTTACCAACCTAGATGACCTGTCATCCTTGGGACATTAGCGCAATGCGGAGACTTCCATGTGATGTGTTAGTGTCCCGCAAATTTGGTAGTCTGCAAGTGGCCATTTAAGAATTATGCCTATGCCTAGAAAGAATCGTAACACCTCTGCATGTGTCTGCCAACATCAATTTTTCATCTAGGTCCTATATCTCTCTGGTTCGAAGGCATTTTGAGGATCTTTTGGCAATTCTAAGACTACTTCTTGCAAGTTGGAGCTCTAGGTAGACTCTTGGGACAGCGTTCATAACTTATCTTACAAACACCGCCACTATTGCAGCTTTCCAAATAGCTCACAACATCGTTGTCATAGCATCTCAAAAAGGAGAGTTTCCTTATTCTCTTTCCCATTCATCTCACCATTATCATTTTTTATCTTGCATTATTTTTCCATCATCCTTATAATTCTATTTCCTTTTGGTTTTACTTGGGTTGTCCATGGAGGTGGAAACACCAAAATGGGGGTCTGACTTAGGCAAACTCCAAAACACAACCCCAATATTTTCCCTTCTTGTTTGTGTGTAGGTTCTTGATTGTAGGAAGAAGATCATTTAATGGGAGGCTTCAATCGTGGACCATCTATGAATCTCATTTGTCCCCTTTTTCTTAATCATTTTTTGTGTTTCGCGATATTAGTTTATTCAATTATACTTTTCGTGGGCATTTAATATTATAACTACATTTATTATTCTCATACAATTTACGTGCCTCATCCGTATAGGACAACATCTCGTCGTGTTGGTGTCTCGGCTCTATGCGCTCATCTCAGGGACAGAGATTCAACAAAGTGATCTAGGAACCTTCTCTGCGATTTGTTAGCTCAGTTTGATTGTTTTCATCCCCTGGCTCACCTTAGTGCTAGTTTGAGTGAGGCATCGAAGGGTGGATTTTTTTTCTAGGATTCATCATCCTTGTGGTAGCAAATTTCCTCTGTTACATTTTGGTGAACCCGACATGAACGATTTTTCTTTTCAAATTGTGCATTTATCATTTAAGTGTATTGCATAAATCTAAAACTCTATAAAAAAAACAACAAAATCATAGTTTGCATCATTGTTCTAGCATTCGTAGTAGATTCTTCATCTTTTTTATTAGCAAGCTTTAGTAGAAAAAAAAACCTTATGTGTTCCTGTAGTGTGGTCTTAGTGTCGTAAGGTTTTTGTATGATCTTTACGACTCAGATTGTCATAGGAGCCGTAATCAGGAGGTCATCAAGGCAGATTTTTTCCCCCACCGTTATAGTCCTCTATCTAACGCAATGATCAGAAACCCTTACCTAACTCAAACAAAATTTGCATCTCTTGTCCTCTCCAAATACCTTTCATGGGAGGCTCGTCAGCTACTAGTTCTCAGAATAACTCCCCAGCAAACTCTTTGTCGCCTTCTCCTCCTACTATTGATCATGATTCTGCTATCACTGTTGACTTTGATTCGATCTGGTCTTTAGAGGAGAACCTGAGAGATTTTGAAGGATTCCTCAATCAAGAGATTATCCTCCCTCAAGATGGGAATGTAGTTAATAGCTTGAGAGACATGCTCATCTCGGACAAGAAAGGCTTAGAGATGATGAGGAAATTATCTATGATTGTTAAAAACCATGTACCCTTGGCAGATCCACCCTCGTAGGATGTCCAATCTGACACTTGTGGTTCCCAGTTAGGTGTTGACATACCCAGTTTCGCAGTGCACATGGTCGACCTTAGGCCTAGCATCAATGCTTCGACCACTCCCTTGGGGTATACAAGTATGTCTAGTAGCTTGACCTCCACCTCTATTGTAGCTCAGGTCTCTACGATCAGTGCTACCTCTACCGGTGCCACTGGTTCTCTTGGTGGTTTTGGTGGAGGTGGTAGCACTAGTCCTCATGGAGGTGCTGGTGGAGATGGTGTCGCATTTGGCCCACCTCTTCCTCCTTCACCCGTTAATCCAGTCTTGAACACCATCTTACAAAACATAGGCTAGTTATAGTTACAGTTAACCAACTTGGCCTCCGCCTCTAGTTAGTCATCCACGCCTGCATATTACAAGAAGACTCCCCTTGACATCACCATCCTAAACACTTTCCTTCCTACCATTGTTGATTCACTGAAGTTTGATAGGTTCAATGGTGATGCGGACCCTAATATGCACATTGATTCCTTCATGACCATGTGTAGTGACTATCATAATCTGGACTTCATTCTTCTTAAGTTGTTCTCACAGTCTCTTAAAGGAACTGTGTTAGAATGGTATAGCTCTTTACCAGATCACTCTATTTCTAGCTTTGATCAGCTCATGGATATGTTTCTTAAATGATTTTAGGCTAACATTGGTAGCAAGCTCACCATCGCTGACCTTGTCCATTGTAAACAAAAACCCAATGAAAAGATCACTGATTTTATATCGAGATACCAATCGATCTCTTATAGGATCCCCTTTGCCCTGCCAAATAGCAATCTATATAGAATTTTCATCGATAATCTGCAGTCGGTATTGAGCGAAAATCTTTCCCTTAACCGATATCAAATCTTCAATAATATGTGTTCTAAACTCACAATCTATCAACACACCACGTCACAGTATGGAGATTCCACTTCGAACTCCTGTGGTGGGTCCTTTGTGGGCACTTCTACATAAGAGTCTAGGAAGAATAAGGATGTCTCTAATTTCATGGTTGTTCCTCCGATAATTGTCATGCAAGGATCGCAAAAAAATAGGGTCTTCATGAAATTAAATGACTCTTATTTGATAATAATACATAGTGATTGTTGAAAGACAATCTAATCACCCTTCCTGAGATCAAACCATTGTCTGATAGTAGACCTTATCCACGTTGGTATGATGGATCAAAATTTTATCATTATCATCGTGTGCCTGGTCATGACACTGAGTGGTGTTATCATCTTCAAAATATTATCCAAGATAACATTGATAGTGGTGCAATCAAAGTTGATGTGTGAAAATACAAGTGGAACAAGTTCGTTGACAAGACCAATAGTGGCTTACAAATCTATATTGATCCCTTTCCCCCATACTCATAAAATTTCATCTCCACATTGGATCCTTCTTTGGATGATGGTCCATTCATGAACATGGTCACCATCGCTCCCATTTGCTCGCCTTCTAGCCAGAAGGGCAACGTGTCTGACGTATCTTTTTCATTCACCTTTCTAGATGCCCCGTATTGTGGAGAGCCTTCTCCTCTATACATCCCTACAAAGTTGAATGGTCAAACTGTCACAGGTGTGATGGTTGACCCATCATGCAAAGTCGATGTCATTAAAAAGGAGACTCTATTCGTAAATGATTGGCATAGGCCTACATACGTTGAATGTCGAGCGACTCTGAGGACACATGATGGGTTTTATATCCCTCCTTTTGGTAGTATCACCTTGATGGTCCTTGTGGAGCCTAAGGCTGTATCTTCCACATTCATGATCATTCCTGAGTCGGACCTATTTCAATTTAAGCTAGGCATTCCCTGGTTGATGTCCATGGAGATGGTCCCTTCAGTAATTCATAAATGTCTCAAGTTTCCCCATGAGGATTCGATGCATGTCATCTAGGATACTGGATATCGACCCCTGGTAGCCCATGGGGACTTTTCACTAGACCATTTTTGGCCTACTCCAGTGCGGCCCATTCTTCTCCATGGTGACTTTATGCATCACGCATAATATCAATATAAGACGGGAGAGTTGGCTCGTAAATCAACACAACCTATCTTTTCATTGCCTATTCCTGCATCGACCTTTACTCCATCTATTTCGGTCTTGGAGCGGGTGGTGCCTCATGTCTCCTCATCATTGGGGGTTGAGACTAAGCTCGATCCCCTAAATAGACCTTCGCGTCCACCTAGGACCAGACAGCTTCCAGTGGTGTCTTATGTTCCTATGCCTACATGTGGTGTAGACAAGGGAAAGGCACCTATGTTATCGCCATCTGTGGCCCACCCTCCCTTCAAGTTCATGATCATGGTCGATATCCATCGGCCCTCTCGTTATGAGAAATGGAAGTATTCCTCTTGGTTTCATCCGTCGCCACTCGCTTCTACCTCACATCTTATGTTGGAAGCCTCTATTCCTCCAACTGCTCTTTGAGCAAAGCAAGGTAGGGTGCCCATTGTTGTGAATGTGGTGCCTATCCTAGATGCACCACTTTTTTCATCAGTTGGGACTTCTCTTGTCTCTGACATGGTTCTAGAGGCCTCTCCTATGGAGTATGATTCTCTTGAACCCTTGAGAGCCTCAGTTGGTGGTCCTCACCTCCATCGTAATCAGCGTGCATGTGAGCATAAACGCTTTTTATGGGCCATGACTCAATAGTGTGATGTCGCTCTACAGTCCGTTGGTGCCTCTTTAGCACTCGGTCTTATTGTGTCAAAGCATATTTCTTTATATGTTCTTGTATCTACAACCTCTTTAGTTTTTCTTCCCACCGCTTCAGGGCCCATTGATGAACCTCCCCCTAAACGGGTGCAGGTTTTCATTGCTTCTTTGCAGCCACCCCTCATTACCTCTTCATTGGACATGCTTCCATTGTCTCGACCCATCAACATGTTGCATATGCAGGTAATGTCTAGCACATATTTGTTTCCTCCCCTTGTCTCACAATCATTCCAACATCAAAGTTTTCCTGGAGTCCTTCAACCTGCTAAGGTTGATAGGAGACCTATTTCTCCTGTCTGACCCAAGCACAAGATTGAACAGGGCACCGTTCCAGAGTTTTGACGGTGAAAATCCTCGCAGGTATGTTCCTTGCCCTCTTCTATGCATGTTCCAGTTCCTGTTAGTTCACCTGTTTCTATAGCGTGATCGAGAAGGCCTCACCTTCTCCTAAGTTTTACACTGCCTCTCTTCTAGAGGTCGGTAATCCTTTCCTTGTTTCATCTTATCTGAGTGAGTCCCTCACTTCTTCTATAGAGGCTTGCATGTTTGACTCCTTGGAGGATATCCCGGCCTTGTCTACGATCTTCATGTGATCACTAACCCTTACCTCCTCTAAGCCTGTGGATGCAAAGGTTGTTGCTACTTCGTCCCTTGCCCTCGCTATTGGTGACTCACCTGGTGAAGCTCTCATTGTTGTCCCTCTCCGAGCTCATCCTCCTTCTCCCTATGATATAATTTGGGAGGACGATGATCTCCTATGGGATGACCTTTAGGGTGTTTATCTCTTCCCTCCATCTTTTTGTGTGTGTGTGCTTGATTGTATTCCCATGTGCTTTCTTTGTATGTTTCTTCCCTCCCGAAGGACCCAGGTTACTCTGTAGGTACTTGGATACGGGAGGTTGACTATCTTTATCTGTTGTGCTCTCCCAGAGTACCCGAGTTACTCCGTAGGTGCTTGGATAAGAGAGATTTTATGTCGTACATCTTTTTTTATTTGTCTCTCTACTTTTTCTATCTATTGTATCTTGCTTGTTCGCCATTCGAGGACGATACAAAGCATTGGGAGCATCTTTAGCCTTCTTCCATGTTGACCCGAATTTTTTTATTTTATCTTTGTCTTCATGTACTCTTCTTCAAATCCAAAAACTTTGGCGCTATGACGATATACCCATCTCGCAGTTGTATTGCATATCTCTTCTCACTGCTATGGGTTTTAATGCCAAACTATTGGATCCCCTAGTTCTCTTGCCTTTCATTTCTGATGTTGTGGATATCTTTGTGTCACCAACTAATGGTGGCATTCCACAGAAACATCTCACCATGATGACGTTCCACAATTGTTCTTCTCCTTAGAATGGCATGCCTTTCATGCATATCATTCTAGTGGGGGGGAGGGCATCATATTTGCATTTTTGTATAATTTTCTTTTATCATTTAGTCTTTTGCATTAGCATTTCTTGACCGATCACTTTTTCATGCTTGCCTGGGTGGGGGCCAAACCACTTTATCTTTTGCTTTATCTTTTTCACCCAGATGGGGTCCAAACCATTTGATCTATCTCTTTTGTTTGCCTTGGTAGGGGCCAATCTACTACTTACGAAATCTATCTATGATTGTCCAATTGCATGGCTATCTAGTGTATCGCTACCCATGTCAACAAAAACCTATCTATCTTATTGCCCTATCGTATGGCTATCTAGCATAGTGTACTTTGTTATCCATACCGGTCCACCTTACATCACGGCAGCCATTTATCTCGCATCTTTTCATAACTAAGGGCTTTCCTCCAAAGCAAGGCTCATTTTTGTTACACTACCTTACCAATCTTAAATCTATCATTTATCTTGCCATCCAATATGCTAGACTGCAACTAGCATGTTTGTGATGCATCAAGTAACAATATCTATTCTAAATATCAGTTGCATCTCAGTAGGGGAATCCTTATTTGATCAATGAAAATATGCCTCACAATCGTGAATTTCTATCTTCCTCTACTTTAGCTTCGCATCTCTCAGTAAAGAAATGCTCGCTAAAGTGGGGGCAAAATGTAATATCAAAAATCGCATCTTATGAAATTCAACTCGACAAGTGGTGTTTTCCTCCACATCATCGGAGGTCAAGTACTATCATTGTTTGTCCTTATGTCCATCGGGATCGATTTGTCAACTTCAAACTAGAACTTTACCAACCTCATCGACCTGTCATCCTCGAAACATTAGTGCGGCGTGGAGACATCCACGCAGCGCGCTAGAGTCCCACAAATCTGACAGTCTATAGGTGGTCATTTGAGCATTACACCTGTGCCTGGAAGGAATTGTAACGCATCTGCATGTGTCCACCAACATCAATTTTTTGTCTAGGGCCTATATCTCTCTAGTTGGAAGGCATTTTGAGGATCTTTTAGCATTTCTGAGACTACTTCATGCAAGATGGAGCTCTTGGCAGACTCTTGGGACATTGTTTATAACTTCTCTTACAAACACCGTCATTGTTGCAGCTTTCCAAACAGCTCACAATGTCGTTGTCATAGCATCTCATAAAGGGGAGTTTCCTTATTCTCTTTCACATCCATCTGACCATTATCATTTTTCTATCTTGCATTATTTTTCCATTATCCTTATCATTCTATTTCCTTGTGGTTTTACTTGGATTGTTTGTGGAGGTGGAAACACCAAAATGGGAGTCTAACTTAGGCAGACTCTAAAACACAACCCCAACATTTTCCCTTCTTGTTTTTGTGTAGGTTCTCGATCGTGGGAAGAAGATCATTTAACGGGAGGCTTCAATCGTGGACCATCTGTGAATCTCCTGTGTCCCCTTTTTCTCAATCATTTTTCGTGTTACCATTATTAGTTTATTATGTTATATTTTTCATGGGTATTTAATATTATAAGTACGTTTATTATTCTCGTACGGTTTCTATGCCTCGTCCATACAGACGACAGTGCGTCGCGTTGGTGTCCCAGCTTTGCATGCTCGTCCTAGAGACAGAGATTCAATAAAGCCATCTAGGAGCCTTCTCTGCGATCTGTTAGCTCAGTTTGATTGTTTTCATCCCCTGGCTCACCTTAGCGCCAGTTTGAGTGAGGTATTGGAGGGTGGATTTGTTCTCTAGGATTCATCATCCTTGAGGTAGCAAATTTCCTTCGTTACAGTATCTTCCATACTAAGTCATACAATAGGTCCTTACACTTAATAAACACACACAAGTAAAAGCTCTACAACATAAATGTTATTGTGCATGCAAATACGTGGAGAATTAGTTTAATTAAACTTATGGTATAAAAATATAATTACTTCCCAAGTCCCAATACATTTCCCTAATATATTTTAAGGTAGTATATCAATTAAATATATCATGTTTATTACGATAAATGTTTCTTGTGCATGAGATGTTAGGATATCTTTGGAGAAATAAATTAATAATATATAAAAAAAAAATCTACTCCCACTTCCTATTACTCATTTGCCAATTGAAATCCATGCACCTTGCCACCGCGCCTCATAAGCCTCTACAAATAACTATACAATTCCAGGGACATGCCATAACTCTATCCTCAAATAGCAAGAAGTTGTCATAACCCTTTATCTAAATAAATTAATTTTGAGACTATTTTCTAAAGGTTTGTAATATGATTTATTTATCAAAATAAAAAATCAAATTTAAATATAAATTAATCTTATTTATAACATTTATCAACTTCCAAGAACCCATGAGGTCACAAATAAAAAACCTCATCCCCCTTCCAATGAGATTTGAACTTTGATGAGAAGAAGAACACCATCACATTTAAACCATCACACCACATTTAATTTAAGATTTTCCTTATATTCAAAAAAAAAAAAAAAAATCAAAATCCTCTAGTCAATTTTGAGGTGGACGTGGAGGTGGCGATGATATATAAAAGCCACGACAGCATATATAGGCATGGAAAACCCATTAAAGCTACCCAAAGTCCAAAGCAACATTCTAGCTAAGGTGATTTAGTACTGCACATATCATGTGGATTCTAACAAGGACCATTTTAACTCAGAGGAGGACGTCCAGAGCTGGGATACGAACTATCTTACGTTTGATGATCAGGATACCATTTTTTATCTTATCGAGGTATGTATACAAATTAAATGTAACTTATGTTCTACTTTTCTTGAAGTTAAACAAGTATTAGTTGTTGGGTTCTTGAAATCATTTGCTTTTTCATTTCTTAAATCAATATTAGCTCTGGGTTTCGAAAATTTACAATACCTTTTGAGGACAGTAACAGAAAATACAATGTTGTTTTTGGCTATGAAGTTTTTACTCTATGCTCTGGGTCTCCTTTCTGGGACACTCGAATTATTGGACTGCATAATATCTTCACAGTATTCTTTAAACTTACTGTGCTAGTTGGGTATTCTTGTCATTTTTGTTTTAAGGCCTTGAATTGCAGGGATTCTGTGATTTTCAATATGTCTGTTCTGCTTTGACATTGTTAAATATATTGACAGAATTTGTGTTTGGTGCTTTGAATGTTTTTTGAAGTATAGACCACCATAATATCTATGCATCTTTTCAGGTTTTCTACGGAATTCTGTTTTGTGTTTTGATTTTTCTTTTCAGGTTGAATCTTTTTGATAGTTTGATGGAATCTTTTAAGCCTTCAAGTGACAGGGCTTCACATGAACCTTTTTCTCTTTTTGAGGGAAAGAATTGTGTTTTGATAAAAACTTTGTTTTGTGCTTTGGTTTTTCATGTCTTTTCAAGTTGAATCTTTTCTATAGTTTGATAGGGCTTCACGTGAACCTTTTTCCTATTTTGATATAATTGGGCTTTGAATGTTCTTTTAGAATCCTAAAAGTATAGGGCACCTTATATTTATATGCATATTTTTAGGTTGAATCTTATTCAGTTTCTGACAGAATTTTGTTTTGTGTTTTAATTTTTCATGTCTTTAAAGTTGAATCTTATTGGGTTTTCAACAGAATTTTGTTTTGTGGTTCAATTTTTCATGTCTTTTTAGATTCAATCTTAATGGGTTTTGCACTTCAATTTTTCATATCTTTTCAGATTGAATCTTATTGAATTTTCAACAGAATTTTGTTTTCTGCTTCAATTTTTCATGTCTTTTCAGATTGAATCTTATTAAATTTTCGACAGAATTTTGCTTTATGCTTTAATTTTTCATGTCTTTTTAGATTACCACTCATTATCACTGTATCTCGTTCTCAACCTCTATCTATGTTTTTACTGATTGCACCCTAACCCCTAAATGAAAAAATATCTCAAATCTGCTTTAAAACGAGATGGTCTGAAAATTGGAAAACTAGCCTCCTTGAGCATTTCTGAAGTGAAATATATTACTTGACAAGTTGCCATGATATTGGTGTGCAGGTTGCTGATTACCTGGAAATAACAGGTCTGCTGAACCTAACATGTCAAAGCGTATTCGCAAGACATCCAACATCAAAAAGGACTATACTACTGACGAAGAGGTTGAAGTGATGAAAGAGAATGCTTGGGCTTTTGAATTATTTACTCCATGTCTCATTCATTCTACTTGTTTATTTGCCTACAAATCCACCACAGGTTGTTACGCTTTGTTATGTTGCAAATTTGGTTCTAAATTCCTGAGCTGGTTTCAAGAGACACCTGAATTAGAATCATGCTAAACTTGTTGCAGATGATAGGGTGATATATGTTTTGTATAGAAATTTAAATGCAACTCAAATGTTCATGATCTTTTTGATACAGTTTGTTTTAGTTTTTTGTTTTTTTTGTTTTTTTTGTTGTGCTTTTTTTTGTATGTTTTAAAGTACGACATTGATATCTATTGTATAATCTTGAAAGTTGATCAAGATGACTCTTATACTAAAATGAGAAATAGGAATCAATCAATCTATCAAATTTATGAATTTTTTACAGTTCATAATGATGTAAATAAATATTTTGCTTCTGTATTTGACTCTGTATTTTTGTTGCCAACGTTTAGGATCAAACCCTATGATCTCTTCTCTAGCTAGCTATCAGCCCTAATGATGGATCATAGGGTTTGATGGAAACATTGCCAACAAAAATACCCATAGTTAAATCCAAAAGCAAAATATTAACAACAATCAATGATGGTTCTCCCCATCTTTGAGCTAGGTTTTGGGTTGTTGTAGGTTTGATAGGTTCTTTTCACCTATCTGACCTTGGTTCTTCTGGGGTTCATACCCCTTTTTTGTTGTTTTATTAATAAAAAACAATCAATCTAGTTTGAGCCTATTTAAATGATCTGTTTTAAAAAATACAATTATATTTATCTCATAAAAGACTAGAACAAGACACTTTTAATTCTTATACACTACCCAAAGTTTAGAATAATCAAACAATTTTTTTCATAAAAGTGATTATGAATGCAAAATGTTCTTCCTAAAAAATAAATTTAAATAATTATTTTTTAAAAAATTTAATTGAAATAATATATAAAGTGCACTTTTTTTAATGTTTCCTTATATTTGATTTTTTAAAATATTTCATTTAGTTCTTGCTCTTTTAGTTAAGGCTTATGTATTAGTAAGCTCTATTACTTTTCAAGGCTATATATAAGGAAATTGGATTTATTAATTTGTTTAAATTCTTAGAACTTAAAAAAATAATAAATAATTTAAAAGAAAAAAATTACGTTCAAATACACATAAGTAGATTGGTTTTTCCTTTTTTATTTAATTTAAGATTACATTAAAATTAAAAAATAAAATAGAATTAATTATTTATTATTTTTTAATTATTAATTTTGAGTTTGATATGTATATGTATATGTATGTGTGTGGAAGAAAGCAATTGTATGCATTGTATATAAGTATGTGTAAGAAAATGGGGAATCAAAAAGAAGGTAGAGTAACTAAGTTTATAATCTACTTTTTTAATTTTGAAGATTAAGAAATTCAAATAGGGAGAGCACAAAAGATGTTTCTATTTTAAGCTAAAAAAAACATAACATGATGTTTAGTGTGCTTCATGTAACTATTTTAGTAAAAGAAAATTAGCTGATGTCACATATTTAAAGTTTTTTATTTATTTTTTAAAAAAAATTATAATTTTTAGCTTATTTTTTTGGATCCATCTCAAAAAATAAAAGTTGAGTATCCTTCTTTGTATTTTTAAAAATCAATTGAAAGTCAAGTTTTACTAATATGTATAGAATAGAATCCACAATATCAAAATATATTTTATTTCTAATTTAGAAACCAATTAAGAATAACATCAAAAATATGATACATAGGTCTTCACAAAACAAGACAGACCCAAAGAAAACTTTAAAGAAAAATTGCATGTTTAGAAAACTAAGAGAATTTTTGACATTATTGTAATATTTTTTTAAATCAACATGGAAATATATTCAAACATGATAGAGTGTTGATGTGAGCACATTTTTAATATGTAGGAACAAAAAAATGGTATAAAAACATGTGCATCGTGTGATTTTAGACTCACATGCTCTTTTTTTCTTGCAAAGTATATATTCTTTGGCATACAAATATATTTTTCATTATGAGAAATTGTAATCACTGTTTGACTAATTTCTATCATCTTTTTGTCTTCTATTGATGTAAAAGATTGAAATTGCAATCATTATTTGTATGTTTTGTAAATTTTGAATAATTATATTCATGGTTTAAAAATTTTGAATTATTGCTTTTATATAAGTTGTATTTAAATTTAATAATTGCTAATCATTTTTTATTATTTTGATTGATTGTATTAAATTGATATAGAATTCAACATCATACCAAGGAAAAGAATCAACAACTCAAACATCAAAGTAGCATGAAGTTGGGAATATGAATAAAAAAACAAATGGGACAACTTCATGCAAATAAGAAATTGAATCCCAAAGTTAAAAAATTCTACTGCAAAATGGATGTTGTAGTGTGCACACACAATTAGAACCAAACAAAACCTATGTTTGCAAGCAAGCCTGAAAACTCTATTGAAAAATGATTGTTGCAATGTGCACCAACACAAAAATTACCAAAAGATAAACACCTTCTAAGCAACAATGCACATACATGTCAAGCTAGAAAGAGGATACCATTCTTTTAAGCAAGGAAGAAATAGTTGTAAAATAAATATTTTGCAACATGTCTAAAGGGATCCTTTTCAAGGAGACATGGCTAACAATGGAGGAGGAAGAGACCTTTACACAAATATATCTACCTCCAAGAGGAGATCTTTAACAAAGATAACATCTTCAACACCAAGAAACAGGAAGGAGACCGAGAATATACACCTTCCCTATTGCTAGGAAATGGGATTCTTGGTGAAGGATTAAACACTTTTGACACCAAGGAGGGATCATTTATAAGAGACATACACTTTCAATCAAAGATACACACTTCCAAGCAATGCTAAAATCATCATGAACCTAACAAACAATTCAATGAAAGAAAGGATAGCTTTATAAAAGACACAGGTCAACAGAGGAAAAGTGAACCCTTAGAAAGGAGGGAAAATATTAACAAACTATACTTGCTCCTGCAACATGGAGACGAGAATAACTAGGCTATTATGTTGCTAGCCAAGTATGACTGCACATGAAAAAATCTTGAAAAAATGTTTTAAATGGAATACACAATCAGCAAGAGAGTGAGAGTAACTTAGGTGAAAGTGACAAAACTAATCCTTATTTCTATTCTTAAAGTAATTTGTATATCTTATGTAAGGAAAAGAAACATATTTATCATGTTTAAGTCTCCAAAATATTATCTTTGCTAGATTCATACAAGTATGCCTTGTCTCTTGTGGAATAGGAGGATTAGACTTTGGTTAAACAATGCGTAAGGAAGATGGAGGAAATCCTATACCTTCTCTAGTTTATTGTGATGAAGGTTCTACAGGGACTTTGATTCCTTGTTCCATCTTTCCAAGACCTTGTCCACTATATCCTTGTTTAGAAATCATGTCATAGCCAACCTCATAATGTGTTTGCAAATGTGAAGAAGGACTTTCACCATAGACCTCGTCAGAATTTGTTGTGTTGAAATATTTTGAAGGACCAAAGGGATGAATACATGAAGGGTGATGGATTCTTGTAGGCAAATTCTTATCTTTATCATCATTATTCACATCTAGTTGCAAGGTAAGAGAGTCCTTTCGCGCTAAGTTGTTATCATCATCTAAGGCTTCATCTCTACTCAATATTATATTAGGTGACATATTATTAAGGAAATGCATAACATTATATTGTCTCAAAACATGTTGATGGCTAAGATAAACTCTAAGAGAATGTGAAGGATTTAAGGTGATGGATGTGTTAAGATTTTGATTGTCAATGTGTTTGGTTTTTCCCTCTTACACCAAAATAACCTTAAGAGGAGAGGATTCATCATTGCTCTTCAATGTTTCATCTCCATTAGAGAGATCATTAATAAAACTATAATAGGTGAAAATTAGGGTTTCACCAATTAAGGTAACAAAACCACTGATTTTGCTTAATTAACCATTCCATTGAAAGTAGGTTGGACCTAATAGATCTAGGCTTGATCCCTCTAGGAAAAATAACTTTGATATACTGATTAGGTTCCAATTGGGTTAGGGCTTTGATTCCCTCTTTCTAAGTTGAATTGTGAAAATGTTCAAATTAGGGTAACTGGGTGAATATTGAAGAGATCGTGCAAAAACAGTGAGCTACAATCGTCATACGAAGACACTGACCTAGATCTTAGCAGAAAAAGAAGATTTGGATCTATTCCCAGAAGTTCGGCCTAATTTTTTGGGACCGTATTCCCGGTCACCTTGGTCCTCCGAATTTCTCGCCATCAAATGGCGAACTTGTTCGTCTTTGTGAATCCTATTGATCCTCCCAAACGCAGCTCTGTACCTTTTTCCCACGCACAAAAAAAAAGGGGCAAAATTTATGTTATGTATTTTGGTTTTTTTATGTCTTTCTCAGATTCTTCTGTCTTTCTTCATTATTTTATTTTTTCTTTATCTTCTAGTCATTGTGTTCCTTGATATTTTGACATAATTTATGTTGTGTGGTGTTTTCTGTCAGTAATTTCTTTTTTGGACCTTTTGGCATAATCTATGTTTAATTTTGGGACTTTCAAGCTTGTTGAACTTCATTGTTTTCTTCTCTAGTAATTCTCTTTCTTGGTGGCAATTTCACATCATTTATCATTTTTGTTTTGTTAAAATAGTAGAAGTCTATAGCCTTTTCTAATTCTGTTTTTTTTCTAATAGTAGGAACCTCAAATTATGGGGATTCATTGTCTTTTTAGATCGGTCTATTATGGCTTATCTTATTTCGAATTTTGATAGAATTTGTGTGAAGAATTCGTGTGTATGCTAATTGGTCATCTTCTTTAACTTGTCTATGCTAATTGGCTTTCCATATTCTGGCATTTTCAAATCATTTGAGTTTTATACTTTGGGTATTTTAATTTCTCTCTATAGTTGGATATATCTTTCTACATTTTGGGACGCGTGAATTATTGGATTGCATAATATTCTCTTTTGTACTTTTTATTGGTGTGTTTTTTGCCATTACGATAGAATTTTTGTTTTGGGATTTTCCAACCCTCTAATTGTAAAGACTTCACGGTATTCTTTAAACTTACTGTGCTAGTGGGGTATTCTTCTCATTTTTGTTTCAGGGCCTTCAATTGCAGGGATTTTCAACATGTTTGTTATGTTTGGACATTGTTTTGGCATTTTGACAAAATTTGTGTTTTGTGCTTTGAATGTTCTTTTAAGTTAGAACTTCATAATAATTATGCATCTTTTCAAAATTTCAATGGAATTATGTTTTGTGTTTTGATTTTTCATGTATTTTCAAGTTGATCTTTTTGATAGTTTGATGGAATTTTTTAAGATCTCGAGTGATAGAGCTTCAAATAAACCTTTTTTCCTCTTTTGAGGGAAAGAATCGTGTTTTGACCAAATTGTATTTTGTGCTTTAAATGTTCTTTTAGGGACCTAAAAGTTTAGAGAATCACAATATTTGTGCATCTTTTCAGGTTGAATCTTATTGGGTTTTTAACATAATTTCGTTTTGTGTTTTAGTTTTTCATTTCTTTTTAGGTTGAATCTTATTGGGTTTTTGAAATAATTTTGTTTTGTGTTTCAATTTTTCATATCTTTTCAAGTTGAATCTTATTAGATTTTCGACAGAATTTTGTTTTGTGCTTCAATTTGGATTGAATCTTATTAGATTTTCAACAGAATTTTGTTTTGTGCTTCATTTTTTCATGTCTTTTCAAGTTACCACTCACTATCAGTGCATCTCATTCTTGCCCTCTATATTGGTTAGTGTAAATAGCATTACACCCTAACCCCTTTACAAATGAGAAAAAAACTCAAATCTGATGGTCTGAAAATGGGAAATCTGGCCTCCTTGAGTATTTCTGAAGTAAAATATTTTGCTTCAGAAGTTGTCATCATTTTGGTGTGCAGGTTGTTGATTATCCAGAAATAATAGGTCCCCTGAACCTAACATGTCAAAGTGTAGCCAACATGATGAAAGGCAAGTCTATTGAGGATATTCGCAAGACATTCAACATCGAAAGGGACTATACTACTGACGAAGAGGTTGAAGTGATGAAAGAGAATGCTTGGCCTTTGAATGATTTACTTCATCTCATTCATTCTACTTGTTTATTTGCCTACAAATCCACTACAGATTGCTACACTTTGTTATGGTTCTAATTTGGTTCTAAACTATGAGGTGGTTTAAAGAGACACCTGAATTAAAATCATGCTAAACTTGTTGCAGATGATAAGGTGATAAATGTTTTTTTCTATAGATATTTAAAGGCAATTCAAATGTTCATGATCGTTTGGAAGTCTGATACAGTTTTAAGCTTTAGCTATTGTGCTCAAGGTTTTTATATGCTTTAAAGTATGAAATTAATATCTATTGTATAATCTTGGAAGTTGATCAAGAGGATTTGTATACTAAAATGAGATATAGGAATTCATTGAAATCTATCAAATTCATGAAATTTTCACAGTTCGTAATGATGTCAATATTTTGTTTCTGGATTTGATTGTGTGTATTTTTTTTGCCAACGTTTCAGATCAAATCCTATGATCTATCATTAGGGCTGATAGCTAGCTAGACAAGAGAATTGATGGATCTCTTGTCTAGGTAGTTGTTAGCCCAAATGATGGATCATAGGGTTTAATCAGAAACATTGCCAACAAAAACACACAAAGTCAAATTGAAAAGCAAAAAATTAACATCAATCAATCTAGTTTGAGACTATTTAGTTGAATTTTTTTTAATAGAATTAAACATTTCCCTCATTAAAGTTAAATAATAATATTCAATCAATTATCAATTGTATGTTTATTTATGTAAGAAAATAGGTATCAAAAGGAAGTAAAAGTTTTTGTTTTTCTATCTTTATAAGAACAAGGTAGCACTATTCAAAATTAAGTTCATAATATTTTTTTTTAATTTGAGGATAAAGAAATTCAAATAGGGAGAGCATATAAAATACTTCTATTTTCTGTTAAAAAACATAATATGTGTTTAATGTGCTCCTCTTCAAATGTAATCATTAAAAATAGCTAATATCATATATTTTAAGTTTTTTAAATTTTTTACTATTTCTTTTGGATACATCTTAGAAAATAAAAGTTGAATGTACTTTATATTTTTTTAAATCAACTGGAAGTGAAATTTTGCTAATATGTGTAAAATGGAATCTAGAATGTCAAAATATAATTAATTTCAAATTTAGATGAACAAATAAAGACACTAGCAAAAAAACTTTTAACATGTTTGAAATATAGAAAAATTGCATGTTTAGAAAACTAAGAGAGTTTGATATTATTGAAGTATTTTTTTAAATCAACATCAAAATATATTCAAACTTGATAGAGTGATGATGTGAACACATTTTCAATATGTAGAAAACAAAAAATGGTATAAAAACATGTGCATCATATGATTTTTACTCGAACTGGGTTTTGACTTTTTTTGCACTTTCTAGTAATAGGTAAATGGTGACAATTGTCAACTTGTTTCTTCTTCTTTCCAGTTAATGCAATGATATTATAAGCATAGGATAAAGTGTCATGAATCATGATTTACATAGGATAATTAATAGGCTCATCTCGAGTCATGAGTGTTGGGGTTGGTGATGCCAAATCGGGTCTTAATCTAAGTATTTGACAACAGTACGATATGATAGGGCCCATTTAACTATGAAAATGATATAGGATATGGCACCCTAAAGAAAGGAAAAAAGGAGTGTGAAATTGTAAAGGGTGAAACACAATTTGTAGTCAATAAAGCAAACTAGAACTAAAGAATCATAACCATTCAAGTATTCAATAGCATTCACCCGAATTTATTTGAACTTGACATGATAGCTGATCTTTTGCTAGGATATAAATAAATTCAATAGAATTTCATTTCACAGCTGAAAATTGTAATTTTTTTATTTTTTTTAAAACAAGGTGGCAATGCCACTTGATATATTTTATTAATAATAAATAATTTTTACAATATATTTAAAAACTGGTTCAAACTGAGCTCAGAGAAAAGAACCAGCAAGAAAAACTCTGGTCATTGCTCATCAACATGATTATAGAAGAGAAGTAGTGAAGAATCCTCTAGCCAGAGCTAGTTACAAAATAGAGATCAGCAAAGGAGCATGCAGGCTCATTTACACATAGGAGCATGCAAGCTCGTTTTACAGAATAGGAGCATGCAAGCCTATTTACAAAATAAGTTCCTGGGATATCTTGAAGGCTCTGCAACAAAGAACTCTGCAATCCAAATTGACATGCCCTTGCACCAAAAAACAACTGCAACCAAAATATATATATATACTACAGAACGCAGAGAATTTACAAGAAACGCAAGGTTCCAAAACATGACTGACACCAACGACATGAGATCTGCGATCTGCCATTATAGACAAACGCCAAAGGAGAAGAGGTGAATGCAGAAATGCTAGAGAGAAATGAAACCCAAAACTTTTATGTCATAAATGAAAAGAAAGAGGAGATATATCATAAAAAACTGACAAACCAAAAGAAGTGGCATACAAAGATAATCATGAAAACAACGCTACGTCAAACTTTAAATGACATATGAAGGACAGATTCCCAATGTGAAAATAAATCTCCAAATTTCACACCAGAAGAGAGTACCAAATACACGAACAACATCAATAACAACCAACTCATCATTAATGAATGCCAAGTGATGATCAAGTAAAGCAAAGTACCTCAAATCAAAACCAAATGGAATTATGAAAAGAAATACCTCACCAAGAGAAGAGAATATCAACTCGTATAAACGAGCAATCATATAATAAGAAAGATTAAATCCTCAACTCTCTACAGGCTATAATTAATAGGTTTGAGAAGCTCATCAAATCATCCCCCAATTGAGAGGAATCGATAACAGTTTTGTCACAACCCATATTAGCAAGGTAATCAGCCAATGCATTACCTTCACGATAAACATGTGAGATGATGAGGTGCTCAAACGTATCAAGAAGAGTCCATATTTGTTCAAGAATATACCGGAAATGCCAATTATCAGCTTTTCTTGCCTTGCAAGCATTAATGACAATAGCTGAATCACCTTCAATATGAAGGTATTTGAAAATTGTAATTTGTTATACATTCTTCTTAATTGCTTTCTCTAGCTTTGACATAGATTTTTTTTTAGCTCTTATACTTCAAGGAAGTTGCATCAAATGTGTATGTGTTCAAAAAGTTCAATGTTTTTGCTTGGAATATAATTATAATTTGTGTTACAAATTGTAAAGATTCTTGTAAAGTGCAAACCCCAATAATTTTCAAGATTGTTAAATTAATATGGTATCTTTTCACCTTGCTCCTTTTTACATTTAAGTTATACATAAATATGGTTAACTATGACATCAAGGAAATTTATAAATTTTGGTCCACTAGAAAGTTGCATCAAAGAGCACTATTTGATGTAATTGAACTTAATCATTTTAGAAAAGGTTTATACAATTAAAATGTTTCATAAACTTTAATGAAAGACATACAAGACATTGAAATTGACGGAATCAATTATTAAATCGTATTTATACATAAATTTGGGTGTCATAATGTTGATGTAACCATTTGCACCAAGACGTTAACTGTTTCCAATTTTATACTCAACAAAAATCAATTATCAATGTGTGAACGAACATGAAATCCAAGTCAAGACTTCACATTATAGTGATTGTAGTTAAATGTAATATAGATGTACCTTTATTCATTGTTCTACACTACTTCAAATGACATCTCCCTCCAACCCCAACCTGAGTCTCATGCTTGGTAACTAAATGCCACTTCTCTGACTATAGTAGTTTTTTTTGGTTTACTTAAAAAAAATTGTTCATTGGATAAATTCATTTTTTGAAGTTTGGAAGGTAAATATTGTTTAGATATATGCTTATGGAACTTTTGTTCATTCAATTTGGTTTGGTAAAGTGCCTTTGATTATAGTTGGACTCAAAGATTATCATCCCTAATCTTTCTGAATTCATTACAAATCATTTTGAGAACACTTACAGATCGAAAGTCTGATCCTTCTATTCAATCAATTCTATGGATTTCAGTTGTATCATTTTAATAATCTAATGATTTAGGATCATAGAATGTGATTCAAAACATGGATGAAAAAAACAGTCAAAGTGGAAGCCCAACCGAATTTTGTTTTGAAATTTGTATTTTATAAACCCATGTAATTGTACTGATTTATGTTTAAATTGTCTATTTAATCCTCCATGTAAGCAAGACAAGCTGCAAGGATGTGCAAGATTGGCAAAGCCATCTCTTCTCTGCATCAAATATCTGTTCTACTGTAAATAAGATTCGAAATTGCCTCTTAATATAAAATATTAATTACCTCTACTAAATTTATTAAAGCCCTTCAACGTGGAAAGTCGTAACCAGATATGACCGAATACCTTAGATTATATGTCCTCTGAGATAAGTAAATATTACTTGTGATGAAATGCCAGTACAACTTCCCCATGGGATCATTGCTTTATGGGCATGCCTCCTCGCATTCCATTAAAGAAATTTCCAGTTCAGAGTTTCGTGGATCAATATAATAGGTGCCAAAACCTCAACATGGAAAATCACATAGTGCAACATACCACTGGATGTTTATGGCATCATTTATGTTTCATATTGTCCCAACTTTATCCACTTTTTTTGAAGTCCTATAAAACATTCCCTCCTATTTCAAAAGTGCTAGATTAGTTCTTGAGCTCTTTTAATTTCACTTTACATCAACTATTAAACTGATTCAATCAAGACCTTAAAGATTGAAATGAGAACTCCAATTTTTTAGGACATGTAGGATGAACCAGTCAACCAACACATTCAAGAACTACACTTACTAATAAAAGGACAGAGTGTTAGACTGTTACATCCCATTTGTACTGGCTTAGGTCAACGTTATTAAGACAATACTCTCTTAATTAACTGAAAGCATTTGTATATAATATGTAATGGCCATTGTTTGTATGCAGAACCCAATAGTTAATGGAAAAATGTACGAATTTCATTGAGATGTATGAGCCCCGTCGCTAGAACACTCAGAAAGCTAAATAAATAAGGGAACAGCTGCTTCTGGTCATTTTCTCATGTGATTGAGGAAATAACTGTCTAATGCGTGATGCACAAGAGTATTTCCTTATTATTTTGAATACATGCAAAGATATCATCTTAATTCAGTAACATGCTGAGAAATGTTTTTTATTTCTGTTCCGAATAGAATAAGATGACTGATGTAATTGTAGGAGAATGAATTTCTCTCCAAGTACCAACAATTGAAACAGTTCCTATATCTGAATAATAAGGGCATTTGGAACAAAAAAAGTTACCCAAGTCAAATAGATGACAGGAGGGTAAGTTTCTTTCTAAAAGAATGCAATCACTTATTCTAAAGATGAATTTAATCATGTATTTCTACTGGATAATATAACTTCTATAAGGATAGGCATCAATTAGTGTGGGCATTTTACATGACTTGATAAACCAATCAATGAGGATCGACATTGTGAGGATATAGATTGTGATTCTGAGATATGCTATGAGCCTTGAAGACGTACAGTTTGTGCAGGCTTCTTTACAAAACTGAGAGGCAATTGCTTTGTCTTCTTTTCAAGTCCTGCACTTTTACACAGAAATGGTCAGTCTTATGTACAATGCCATGCACAGATTTCAAATATGTATCAACGAAATAGCATTTAAGCTACCTGTGTCATTAAAAACTTTATTTGATGTCAAGACTGAATCTTTCCATTCTTCATAGACATGCTTTGGTATTTTCTTCCTTCTTTTCAAGCCAGGCACCTGAAAATTCTCAAAAGTTCATAGGTTACCAACATATATCATGAAAAAAGCACCACTCTCAGTAAATATGTCAAGGGCATCTAGAAGTTTTTATATAAGGGAATCGAATTCTGTAGAATATGCATCTGAACACAAATAGATCTTGGAATTCAGGTATACAATTTTGTGGATACAAAACCTGAAAAGGTGATAATTTTTAGCAAGGTAGCCAAACCTTTAGATTCTTAAAACAATGGAAACAAACCTAAAATCTTTGGATAAAGCTCATCATTGACAAGGCAGCAAAAGAAAATATAGGAGCAGGGTTAAAAGAATCTCCAGATGTTATCAAGGCAAACCCATTTAATGTATTGCAAAGGACTTAGCTTACGCACTAACCACATTATAGAGGCTCAAGCTCTATTTTAGGACATCCTTCTAGCTATCGATTAAAGGAGATACAAAGGTAGCTAGCTATTTAAGTAATGAATACTACTAACAGTACCGTTTGGGAATTGGATGTGCTAATTAAAGACAAACTCTTCTAAAGACTACCACAACATTGATTTCATGCATTACAATATGGTAACTCAACTTTATCACCTAGTTAACCTAGTACTGGACCAAGCTTCCTTCTAGCTATAGATTAAAGGAGATACAAAGGTAGCTAGCTATTTAAGTAATGAATACTACTAACAATACCGTTTGGGAATTGGATGTGCTAATTAAAGACAAACTCTTCTAAAGACTACCACAACATTGATTTCATGCATTACAATATGGTAACTCAACTTTATCACCTAGTTAACCTAGTACTGGACAAAGCTTCTAGATAATTCTTTCAAGTATGGAAGCCGTCCCTTTTTATGGAAACATTAACTTACATAGATATTGGCATCTGTCTTTATATAATCAATTTACATCATTGTGAGGGAGCATACATAACCCAGAAGTCATTCTCTGTAGCTGCCACAAGAAGGGAGATCCAGTCCATCAAAGTCATGGATTATGTAATAAAAGAACATATCATCATGCTCATCAATAGTGCTCAACCAATGTCAAATTCTTATTCATTTATGCAAATGGCATCACTACTGTTTTGCTTTCTCTATAGAGTTTTTCATATATATTATCCTGTTGATTTTGATGGTCTCTCTCAGCCTGATCCTGATCTGTTTAGGAATACCCATCGTTTCTTGCACGAGGCTTTGATGTTGGTCTGTATAGTACCACTTAAATTTACCTTTTACATGGTGGAAAGGTCATAAATCTGTCAGGTGTAGGATTAGTTCTTTGACCCACAGAGAAGAGTTCTTTGTGGAAATTTTATATGTAATTGTTAGGACTTTGGTAGGGTGATTCGCTATCAGAGCAAAATATGGGTGCAAACTTCTTGGACTTGGAAACCACAATTGTGCATATGAACTCCTAGAAATATCAATCTCAGGCAAATAAGTTTCAGCTTGACTACTAAATGCAAAAAAAAAAAAAAAAAAAATTAACAATGGCAAAATGCATGAGGATATGATGGAGAACCAAGTTTCATTTGGAAAAGACTCCCCACATAGCCTCACAAGCAAAAACAATCATTTCAGATGCTAGATTGGCAGTATGCTAATAGTGTACAATTTATCCAAGGCATGAGAAATCATATTTCTGCTTATCCTTGTGCTTTACCAGCCTTGCCGCTAACTGTGCTTTGATTGTATTGCTGTTTTAGATTGGCAGTATGCTAATAGTGTACGATTTATCCATGGTATCCTTGTAATTTACCAGCCTTGCTCCTAATTCTGCTTTGATTGCATTGCTTTTTTGCCCGGTTGCTAAACATTTGCTTCTTTTTATAGAATACACTGGAAGAATATTTATTACAAAGCTTCAACTTGACAGGAAGTTATTAAGTTATTCAGGCTTGGGGTTCAACAGTGGACATCACCTCGATCCAGCTCTTTATAATTTAATTGCAATGTCAATCTGTTATTCAGGGTTGTAATGTATGCTATTTTTCCTCCTGGTCTTGTGGAATAAATTGTGGGGTTTATCCACCTGCCAATCTTTTCTCTCTATGTTGTTTTCTTCCTTTGGCAGGCATGTTAGAGTTTTTGCAAGAGGATGTCAAACTCTAGAAGTAGAAAATAGGTTTCGCCTCGAAGAAACTACTCAGGAATGAGACTAGGCACTCAACAGGAGAAAAAAATCTCAATATCCTCTCTAGAGTAGGAAGCCAAAATAAGTTATTGCCCCCCCTTGCCACCTAGCCTTTTGTGGCATTAATGCCTTTTTTTTCCTAACGTGGAAAAGAAAAGAAAATGATTGAAGAGCCACAAAGTACCTCTAAAGGCAGAGGCAGAATTTTAGAAACATCTTCGAAGACAAGTTGGGAATCCCACTATTGGACACTTGGCAAGGATAATCTATTGTCAGCAGGAGCAAATCAGATAAAAGCCTCTGTTTTGAAGCAAGACATGGAAAAGAAAGGAAAACAGGTACAGAGCCTCAAAGAACATCTAAAGCTGGAGATCAGAAACATCTTCAAAGGCAAATCATTAGAAGACAATGACATAAAGCATACCAAAGAAAGTCTTTGACTCTTCAGTACGCACTATATTGGACATGAAATGGAAAAAATATTCACTTACTGCTTCTGGATTTGATTGTGTGTGCAATTTTTATCATCAACGTCTCGAATCACACTCCATGATTCATCATCAAGATGAACAAGAATTCCAAGGAGGTGGAAAAAATAGTTCTCTTCTATTTTGATGAAATAGAGCATATATTGTTGGCAAGAGGTACTACATACATATTGAGATGTTGTCATTGATGGCAACCCAGTTCAGAGATTTCATTGGGACTATAAGGATTCATCCTACCGGAAGTCTGAAGTCCAATTTTGCTTAAGTCTGGAAAGTGGAACACAATGCTTGACAAAATGTGCAGTTTGGTAGTCAGCGGATTATTTTGGTTGAGTATTGTGCTTTGCGGATTTCAAGGAAAGTTTGTAGATATGTAATATGTCTTATTCCAAGATTGTGGCCTCCGGTGATGAGTTTTGTGCAAGTTATGAGATCCGATAATCATGTTTTTGACAAGAACAATGCATATCAACTGTAACGTGTGATAATTCATTTTGCGGATCTTGCAGATCAATTTTGGTGATTGATTATGTGTTCGAGGTTGATGAGTTATCATGTGGGAAGCGTGTGGACATTTTGTTTTGGTCCACATATGCATTGGAGATGGAATTGAGCCAACTTGTGAGCACGTTCCATCTTTTTGTGTCGTGTTCTTGAATCCAACATGGTGATGATCTAAATCAACGATACGGAAATATAAGACAAGTTTATACGATCATTTTTTAGATTGACGGATATGTGCGAAGTATGTATGAGCGATTTTGTGCAGCTTCTCATGCGAATGATGACGATCAAAGCTCCAGTATAATGCAAATTACTAGAACAAAGCAGAGTTGCAAAGCAGTGAAAGAATATGTGTTTTGTGCTTAACCAGAACTATACTCAAGCATATGGAGATGCTATTTTCACAGTTGATGTGATCCGGATTGTAATCCAAATGCTTTTGTAAGTCAGTGAGACTTCCTATAAGGTAGTGAGCCTTCTCTTAAGGTTGTAGCCTTTCTAGGTTTCTTATTTTGAGCAATAAGCTCTAGGCAATGTGCCTGTATGCATGTGCACTCTCCATTGTAATATTTCACTTACTTCTAATAGGGTATTATCTCATTGTGGGTTTGAATCCCACCGTGGTTTTTCCCTTAACCGGGTTTCCACATAAAAATCTTGGTGTTATGGTGTTGTTGATCTTTACTTTGTGTTTATGCACTTCGCTTCTTTGCATATGCATTAAGTGGTTTAAAAATCAGATTGTCAAAACCAGAAATTGTAGAACACTGATTCACAACCCCCCCTCTCAATGTTCATTGATTCCAACATATATATTACTTAAAATACCATAAGTCTATAACTAGATTGTACATAAAGCCCATTTCTCCTCCCACCATCTAGCTTCAAGCCTATGGGTGGATACAAATTAACCATAGAGAGATACTCAAGTTTTCATGCATTCCTTTTGGTTTGCAAGCCTAACCATGTGCACTTTGACAGTAAGTTGTAGACAAGGTGAGAAAAATATTGGCTTATTGGATCACCCAACCACTATCACTTGAAGGTTAATTCCAGATTTGTACTAAAGCACTTGCTATTAGCAAGCATACTATTCTTCATGCCAATTTCCCTCTAAAGCATCTTACAACAGGCCTGAGAAACTTATGTGTGATTTGCCCATCGGCCAACTTTGACTACAGAATTTTCACAAGGTAGATTGGGATCCATGTCATCTTCCCAAAGGTTCTAGTGGCTTAGGTCTTAAGGAATTCCACAAGCAAGGAATTGCACCTTGTGCCAAGTTGTTATTGTGTGCTATTGAAAGGTTTAGAGTCTATCTCTTCAAGTACTCCACAGGGGAGAACCGCGTGGAAAGGTCTAGGGTTTCTCTCCTTGGTCATCTCTCCTATCACTATCAAAATTACTAGTCTTCATTGCTAGGAGCATTTGCAAGGTTTGTTAAGTCATTAAGCCTTAGGTTTTGTAGAACAACAATGGATTTAACACTAGCCTATTCATTAACCGACAATCTCTATGGTGATTTCCTACCATCACCTTCCAAGAAAAACCATTGGATGAAATTCCTTGGACCCATGCACTCAAGTTCTTTAAAAGAGGCATTAGAGTCATTTAGGATTCATACTCCATGTCTACTTCGACTAGGCTTTCTTGACCACGAGTGAAGGTAAGATTTAAACTACACAATACAAATAAAGAAACTTTCAAGGCTATGATTGATGTTGTGCCCTTTCAACATCGTCACAAAATCCCTATTAAATTAAGTAAACCATGGTCAAAGACTAGTAGTATTTTAATACCCTTTATACAAATATACTACTAAAAAAGGCTATCGTTGGTTTTTCCCACATCTACCCATGATCTAAAAAATAAATGCAAGATGGAATCTTCAAAATCCTTCCCTCATTTGGAGTAAGGAACTTCAAGCTATTACAAAAGTGGTTGTAGAGCCCAAGCTAGCTCACCTTGCACAATGTTTGGTATACGAAGGCTTAGCTATAGGCAAACATCTAGTACATCTAAATGTTTTGAACTCTCAATGTTCCTTATGTGATAACTTTGAGACAATTAAACATTTATTTTGGTATTACACTCATGTGCAAGTTGCTTTGTTTTGGATACAGAATTTTTTCTAACCCTAGAATCTTCTACCTAGTAATGTCATTATAGGGAATGGAACTCACTTCCATGCTAAATTTACTCAGTTTTGTCGTGCTTTCAAACTACAAATTTCATTTCTCAATTGGAAAGATGAAAATTCAATTGTATTTAAACAAAATTCACCAAATGTTTGGTGAATTTGAATGTGCCAATGCAAATACAATTTAGGTGAATAATGTGTCTCTAGAGGTGGCACGTCTACAAGCTTTGTTGAATCACTAGGATTATGTCCCATGTACCCTGGCATGTGTAGCCTCAACATCACCACCTCACAACTAATCACTCTAACAAGATCAATGGCATGACCGCTCTAGCTCCTTGCAACATGTATAGGATGGCCCTTCCCTCCAACTAGACAACACACAAGTTGGTCCCTTCTCCATTCAAGTCGCATTGGTCCCCTCCTCCCCACATTAGCAATCTCCTATTTGCATCTTCTCACCCATGTAGTGGGTTCCACCCCAAGGGCAAGATAAATTTCCCAAATTGAATTTAGCAATCTTGATCAAATTGACAATAATAACATTACAATGGACCCTTTGATCAAGCACAAGAGATTGAAAAAAATGTTCTCATTGGGTGGGAGCCTATTGATGATGGAAAAGATCTACCTAACAAACATTGGGGCAGCCTTGATGATAGGGACACTCCTCTACCTTCAAGTTTCATAGCTCTTGCAACTTAGTTTTTTCTATTATCATGTTATTTTGACATTACAACTTTGTGATTAGTTGTTTCCTCTTTGACACCAAGGTTGTTTTGTGCAATCATTTCCTTATTTGGGGCAACATGGACTCTTACCTTTTGTTTGTTGTAATGCCTCTTTTCAGTTTTTCAATCAAATATGCAATTTTCTTATGTTTTCAATGTATAATAGAGCATAAACAAACATTGAATAGCAACAACACAACCAAATGATGAAATCCTTGAATCTATCTTTTCTATTCATTATATCAGTTATAAGAATTACAAAAGTGTGATATTCTAAACTAAAAAGCATTTTTTTGGAATGTGCAACAATTGATGTCCACTCACAAGCTATCATACTACAATATAGATTGCAAATCTAGCAGCTGGAACAAAATCGAACTTTGCAAAATTGTACAGCTGCTGAAATGATGAAATTTGTATTGTAATGAATGCAAATATGGACTATACAGCAACTGCAAGCTAGTACAGCAGCAGCAACAAGCTGGCAAATGATGAGAAGGCTGGTCACAACACCTAAAATGGGATGATCAAGGATTAATCTAGTATGACAGCTCTCAACAACAACAAACAGCAATGGATGCCCCTAATTTTGGTAATTGTCTCCATTCGGGTCAAAAACCCGTTTGCATTCTCTAATACGAATGAAATTTTCAGAAATACTCCTTTGTTGCCCAAGATCTAATATTAATTTTGCACAATTCAACTCCAATGTGATCCCTGAATGGATTAAAAGGTTTGTATCCTTCAAATCCAAAATAAAAACTAAGAGAGTTTTTGTCCTCCAAACTTACACACACCAAAGGTTTTCATCCTCACATGTGCTCAAGCAACAAAAAAAATTTGATTGCAAATGACAAAAATGAATGATGCCTTTGATCAACTTGTCTTCATATATAAATGTCTTCTTGGGCCATCAGTTTGAAGTTCATTTTTCTTCTTAAAACTCCCTCCAAAGTGTTTAAAAATAATAATAATATTTAAGTTGCCCTTTTTAAAATAAAGTAACTAAGCTCAACTTAAAATATTATTATTGGATTATTTCCTAAGTTATTTTGAAAAGGGGACATGACTTTTGTCTAGCTTTGGGATGCAATTCTATTCCATCAGCTATTTTTTGCCCTTGATCCATTACAAGCTTGAGCCCAAAGCAAAGCAAAAGGTGCCCACGCATCTGAAAGCTTGTTTGATGTTATTTTCATCTTCAATTAAAGTGAGGAAGGAATCAACAATAAAATATCCTTTAACAAGTTAATGCAAGTTTTTCCCAAGGAGAGAAATTCCTCTAACAAGCTTATCTGATATGTAATTAGCGAGAAAGTAACTAAAATCGTTGACAATAATAGAATATAAAGAAGACACAAGAGAACACCCTTATTTGATTATGCAAAATAGCCCACTTTGCTCATGTATGTCATTAATGGTGAGGTAAGCAACAGTGGTACCAAGCACGTGCTAAATGATTGAATGAAACCATTGCCAATACCTAAGCCACTTAACATGGCAAGAATGAAAAGCTATTCAATCCAATCATAAGCCTTCTCAAAATCAATTTTGATGTAGATTGCCTTCTAATTAGAGTTCTTGACCCCATTCTAAGCCTTCCCAAACCACAATAATATTATCAAATACAAATCTTTTTTCTTGATAGACCCAATTTGCTCAAAGAAAACAAAGGGAATAAGGTGTCAAATCTAAAAAGATAGGGTTTTAGAAATAACTTGTAAGAAACATCAAGAAGAGTGACACATCTCCAATTGTGAATTCCAAAATCTCAGCCTTTATATGAATTTAATGTTGCCATTGTTTACCATCTTTCCTAAGTAATTGGTATGAAATGGCTCAACATTTACTCGATGCAAGTCAAGTCCAACCAAATCCCAAAAGGTCTCCTAAAATTCATAAGGGAAACGATCACATTTGTATAAAGATCTTCATATGTAAGGAGTCTATCATGAGCCATAATCTAGGAGGCTAAAAGGTAGCAAGGGACCCGTCCAAGCACTACAAAGGGCCCCAATCCGAGCCTAAGATGGTTCCTAAGCTTTGAAATTCATTCTTCTAATGTTGAACAAAAGCATGAACAACACCAAGAAGTTTTATATGATGAGAATTTGCTTCCTTGATTGCTTTGATTTTTCAAGGCTTGAAAAACCTCATTAGAGGTTGTCACCATCTTCAATCAATGAAGTTTAGCTTTGATTTGAGCCCCTCTAGCAACATAAGGATTAGCAACTTTTACTTGGAAGTAAAGCTTGGGCACCAAGAGTTGCAAAGGCTTGTGGAAGGGAATTGCTTAGTTGAGCGAAGATCCAACTAAGAGTTGGATTCATTGCCACATAATATTCATTACCTAAAACCCTCTAAACATGGTGCCTACTACCAATTTATATATTAATGAAGTCTTTGAAATCCTAGGAAAGATGAACTTCCGCGCAAACTTGGCACTAAAAATGAATTAAGTAAAACTTATCCACTTTGACACACACCGCCATCCCAAAAGAGGCATCAATTTGGATAAGGAATAGCCAGCATACTAGTGGTAGATCTAAGAATTCAAGTCAACATTGGCACTTTAAAGGCTTGCTGGTCAAAGACCACAAAATCCTTTGTCCAAGCAATAAAAAATACAAGGAATTGTGAACATAACAACGGTCATACCTAAGAACAACATCTACATGATTTTTTGTGAAATGATTAGAAGTAAAACTTATTGTTGAGTTCTAAACTGATTTCAACTTAACCCAATGAGAGACCCACACAAAACTGACCCCGATTTTTTAGCATACTTCCAAATGGGATTCTACCAACAAAGTATCCAATGAACATGAGCTGCACTAACCATTTGCATGCATTATCAAAATCAAGAATAGAAAGGATAACATTCAAGGGAGTTTCAATAGTCTTACCTTGTGAAAGACCTTTGAAACAAATTTCCTTGGTTTTTTACAGGTGATGTCATTGCACAAAGCTGGTAATCCAACTGTTTCAGCATAACTATTAAACCAGACTGTTTTGGTGTCAAGATAAACTACCCAGGGGCAAGAAAAACAGAAAAATCTTTCACAATAAACACAAGATATGAAAATCTCATACTAAATCCAGATGGCATTATGAAACTAAGAAACCAGGCAAGGGATGTAAACGCTACTGTCAGACAAGTTATCTCTTGCTCTCAGACCAGAATGTAGCCTTTTTATAAGAACTCGTGCTTTGTTTTGTCAAACCCCAATTTTTGCCATGTTTTTCGATTAAATGTTAGTAATTTAATTCCATTTGCGCTTTTCCCACACCGTATCAATACCATGCAAACGGAAAGCTACCATAGTCTACAGAAAATATTATAGAAACCACTGCTTCCTTCAACCATGAAGAAATGTGAGCTTGTGCTTCCAATCATCAATAAAAGCAGCACTCAAGTACCAAGGCTTAACTAAGAAACAAATTCTTTAACTTAAAACAATGCAGCTAAGTAGCAAGCAAGGGATATAAACACTACTGTCAGAACAGTTCTCTCTTGCTCTCAGACCAGAAAGTAGCCTTTTTATAAAGGCTAGTGCTTTATTTTGTCAACCCTCTATTTTTTGCCATGTTTTTTTATCAAATGTGAGTAATTGAATTCCATTTACACTTTTCCCACACCGTGTCAATACCATGCAAATGGAAAGCTACCATAGTCTACAAAAAATATTATAGAAACCACTGCTTCCTTCAACCATGGAGAAATATGAGCTTGTGCTTCCAATCATCAATAAAAGCAGCACTCAAGTACCAAGACTTAACTAGGAAACAAATTCTTTAACATAAAACAATGCAGCTAAGTTGATTTTACATCCTTAGTTATTATACCACAAATAAATGGCTCATCTGTCCTCATTGAAATAATATCAAATAAATCAAAACAACTCAGTAACATTTAGGTATAATATTTGAATAGAGCTACCTCTAGTTCATCTCCATCATCAATTGATTCGCCACTATCATCAGATTCTGCCTCATCTTCACGTATTCTTTTGCTAGGTAATGCATCCAAAAGCTCTGTCAATGCACATCCACTACACTTAGTCGCCTAAAAGAATCATAACAACCAGAATTTAAATCGAACAGAAAAATGATTAGGCACCTGGTCTGTCTAAGCAATTTATGAATTTAAAAGATAAGAGAAGAAGGTGGTTTAAAAACTTCACTGATAAGGATCAGAGACATGCTATCCCATATGAGTTTCATATAAGAAAAACTTGCAAAGGCCACAATGTAAACAAGCACCAAAAAATCTTTAAAAAAATCAGTATCAAGCAAGCACAAAAATATAAGAATAGACCTATTAGGTAACATCATAAAACAGCATATCTTAACAGATCTCCATTGAAAGAACAAAAGCATGGACTATCTACAATTCTAAACTTGACCAGGATTAATGAAGGAACTTCCCAGATACAATGTGCATACAAAGATTAAAAAAATAAATTTCCTCACATAAACAGAAAATTTTCTAAAGAAAACCCACCTCTATTGTTTTTCACAGATCTCGGATCCTTCTTTTCTTTGGCAATTCCAACAACATCAAAGCAGAGATCATTCATAGATGTTGCAACCTAGTCCAAACAATTTGAAAATATATATAGAGATAAGAACAAGCATTTAAGTTGCAGACAAGGTCCCCTTGTATTATTTAGTTAGTTTCTGCAATTTGACCATGTGGATAAGATTACAAAATCTTGAAGATTTGTACGCATCAAAATTAAAAAACACTCACATTCGAAAACTCGGAGTCCGATGTACCACATATCTCGATCAGTTTTGTCCTGTCCACTTTTAACTGCATCCGGAATCGATTAATAAGTTATTCCCTTGGACAGCAAGTTCCGTATCATAAGGTGAGGATGTGGATAAACATGAGGCCAAACTTTACAGAAGACTAACTAGCGGTTATTAGTGTAGTATTGTCATATTTGTGATTGAAAAAGCAAGCAAAAAGAGCAGGATTTGATAAAAGGTCGCTTCACAAAAAGAAAGAGTTTCCATCCTTAAACATATCCCTCCATTCACATTGATCATTGTCATTGGCCTAGTAACAGGCTTGAAAAATGCAAGTACAAACAGACCTTATTCCTTCGTGCGCATAAGTAAAATGCTACTGCAGTGAACACTGGACGACCAAAATCAGCACTTGATCGCCGGGACTCTGGTAGAGCAGCTACAAATCTTTCTTTGTATCTGTGTAAGGTTAATATTAGAATTGCATATTCGATCATGATTTTTGGCTGACAAGACTCGGTGATCTTATGCTAACCCACACTTTTCAGAGGCTCAAGGTCAAAGTATAGAAACATAAAAAACCATTTAGTACGCCCTTGGGCCTTACCCTAATGAAATCATCGTGCCCACCCTTATAATTCCCCCACGCATAGAGCATGCTATAAAGTAAGTTTCAAAAGATTGGAAATCCAAGAAAACAAAGCATTTGGGTGCTGAAAACTGAATCAAGGAAAAATGGTTCCTCAAGTCCTATAGAGCATAAACATTTAACCAATAAGTTTCAAAAGATCTGAAATTCAAGTAAACAAAGCATTTGAGTGCTGAAAACTTAGTCAGGTAAACATGGAACTTACAAAGACAAGGCTCTTTGAGCAGAACCAATCAATCTAAGACATCCAAACTGGATTCCAAGTTCTCGGATGTCCAACTTTGGCCTGTAATACAAGTTAACAGTACATACGCATCATCATTTTCGAATACAACCAATTAAAAAAGCAACAAAAAAAATTGCATTTGGTTAAATTTAGACAATTAACCCACCTGACTCCAAGTGCATTTTGCATTGCATTCAAGGATCTGGTATAGGCCTTCTCCGACATGCCACTGAGCCTAATGGCTTTCTGCCTATCAAAAGGAACTTGTAATCTGTACAAACAAAGCGTTCTAAGCAAATTAAATTTCATTGCTGCAATGCTAATACAATCGTAAGAAAGGGAAATGAAAATCCACAAAGGGCAAACAAAGAGAATCATCTAATCTTCAAGAGATAGCTTCTCTTTTGTTAAATTATGTCTTCCAAGACCACATAGATCCAGTTCCAAGAAAATGCAGTGTAATGGCAATTACAGAGGACATTAATAGGATTTGACCCAGCTTTACAATGTCTCACTGCCAGCATGCGGCAAGATCTTTGATGTCAAAATTATCTACTACATTTGAGCAATGATCAAGCTCTTTTCAATGTAAAATCAGATGAACCCGTTTGAATAAAGTTTAAGAAAAATTACTTGGTAGTAGCAAGTTCAAAGCAGAGAACTGATTTGCAAACCTCGCCCTGTGAGTAAAAAAAGAAAGAAAAGGTCCGATCATGGAGATTCCCAATAAACTGCATTACAGATGATAAGAATTGCACAAAATTTTGACGCATTACTTTGACATACATACCACACCAAAAGTGGATGAATCAAAATGTACATTGCTGAGACGCCTTAGCTCCTCAGCTTTTCTGATAACCCTATTGTCCTCTGCAAGCCCCAATTTTCTTCCCAGCCCATCCATGTCCATTTTCTCTGCAGTGAATGTTTGAGAAATGAACGTTCCTCTTCTTTCAGATATGTGGCCTCTCTAAATTTATCGATTCCTTCGTATTTCTATGAGATAAAACAGAAAGATAGATGGCGGGTAAGAAGGGCGGGAAAACACCAATTTTTAAAATGGATCCGCGAAATATATAGTGGACTTTTTTGGAGCAATCCAAAGACAGTAAATTATTCTCTCTTCTACAGGGTTGCAAGGAGCCCGCTAAATTGATTCAGAAATGGTTTCTGATTTAAGAAATGTATTTTTAACTGTCTAATTTTTGAAATAGTTGTAAATTAGGCAAACAAATCGAATCGAAGTCGGTTTTGAAAAGAGTTAAAGCATTAATATGGCATTCTGTGTTCTATATTTTATTTAGATAAAATTAGTAGCAAAGGGGAGAACAGTTATGGTTAAAAGGAAATTCTGAATTATAATATTAAAATGTTGGATGTTAGTCTTTTGAGTTTTCTATTTTAATTATGGTTAGTTATGTGTAAACTGTAATTTGATTTTAATTTTGATTTTGAGAAATGAGATTGTATTAGAAATAATAAGATATAATATAATATTATCTAATCTTATTCCTATTCCAGTTACAAGTGATATAATATTAAATTACAATAAGTAATATATTATTATTCTACATATTATATTATTTTTATTATTAGTACTATTGTAATCGGTTGCACCAATTTTCATTAACTCCTAGGCAATTGATAATATGAAAATTTGATAATAAAGTTAAATTAAAGTTAGGGTAAGGTTAAGAATCAATTAGGGTAATTAGGGAAAGGGTTAGATATAAAGTTAAATTAGAGTTAGGGTTAAGAATCAATTAGGCATATGGGTAAAACTTTTGATTTAGTGTTAGGGTTAAATTATGGTTAGGATTCAAAAAGGTTTGGAATACAATTCATTAGAGTTAAAATAGGGTTAGGATAAGGGTTAAGATTAGTGTTCAATTTAAGTTAGGATTATTAAATTTAACTTATAAATAACATTCAAAAAGTATTATAGTTATAGTTAGAGTTCAAATAAGATTACAACTTAATTAGGGTTGGGATTCAGTTAAAGTTACAGTTACAAAATTATTAATCTCTTCTATTTGATAATTGTTTGAAAAAAACATACTCAATTACTATTACAAATATAAACAAAAAGTACTAGCCACTATGTGGCACTTGTTTAAAAATAAAATATGTGGATAACTAAAATTATTAAATATTGTTTGGTGGATGTGTAAAATAAATTTCGTAAGAAAATCTAAACATACAAATATTATGTTAATACCTAAAAAATTACCTAAAAAAATCATTTTAATATCTAAAAAATTGCCTCAAAAAATCATCTTATGGAGGGGGGCTTCTTAAAATGTCTCTATTAGCCTTATTGAGAATTTTTAGGAACTTTTATAAAGATGGGTCCCATGGATTTTTTTTAATAATAGGGAAGCTTAAAACATTAAGCTCCAAAATTTTAGGAAGTTGGTGGACTCATTGTTATTTTTTAGTAACAAGAAATGTTAAATCTACAAAACTATTGGTAAGAATTTGGCAAAATATAGACTCATGACATGTAGTAGAAAAAAATTAAAAGATGTTTGCTTGAATTTAAAATCTAAAAAATAAGGGTTCCTATTTTTTGCACAAGATTATATCTTATCATATAACAGAATTTTTTTCTTCTTGTAGGACCCCCTACTCCAAAAAAATAGTTCTTATAATAACTACATGGGACCCCTTTCTAAATCTTTGTCATTCAAATTCTAAAGTTTTCACTAGAGTTGATCCTTTTAGAAACCAAATGTTATCTAACCATCATGTGCATGGAAAAATTGAATTGTATAATTATACATGGATTTGTAAACAATCCTATATCATTAAGTATTAACAGAAAATATGATATTGAAATATCATTCAACTAGAGAGCATTTGAAAGCCATGTATTTGTGTGTAGACACTGCATCATTGCACAAAGATACTAGACTTTTGCATCTTCGTCACTTATATGATGTGATTATGAATTTGTACTCGTCATCTAGGGCTTGATTCCTACCAATAAAATTTTAGGGCTTCTTATCTCGAGGTTAGCTATATTTTATTTTTAATGCAAACTAAATTGTACACTTCAATCTTATCTATAGTAGCATGGATTTCTATAAAATCATGCTTCAATCTTTTGACCTCTTGTTTGGATTTATAAATATAATTATAAATACCTATCATAATACACCAACAAAATCAAAGACTAGAAAAAGAAATCCTTCAATAACATGTTTGAAGAGAAACAAAAGGATTCAAAAAGAACTAATGGAGTTTAATGAGAAAGTGATTACATGTGGAAGTATCAAGTTGAATATCAAAAAAAGGAGCTACTGTCAAAGCAAGAAAAGATCCTAGCAAGGAAGGAAGAATATTAGATGACTAAATTAAGAGAAGTATGGCTATTAGAGAGAGACTCAAACATCATTACAAAAACCTGAAGATCCCACAACAAGATCGTATCAATTAAGGATTTAAATGGATAAATAATTAAATTAGTGGTAGGAATATAGAAAGAGGTTATTATTTTTTTCAAAATCTACTAACCCTTGATGGTGGCTTGGACCACATGAATATGATGTCAAACCTCAAGAACATCTCACACACTATCTCACGTAAAAGATAACAAAATGCCAATTATCTCATTCAAGAATGAAGAAATTAAGGTGACGATATTTTAATTACACCTGGACCAATCTCTAGGTCCTAAAAGTTTCCCAGCTTTTTTCTATCAAAAATGTTGGCACATAATTGGTATGAATGTGTGGGAGGTTGTAAAAAAAATCGAAAAAGCAAAAACAATTTTTAACAACATGAGCAATATGGTGATTGCATTGAAATTGAAAAATCAGAAGTACACAACATTTACAAACTATAGATCAATATCTTTGTGCAACATAGTATATGTTGGTTTTCCCAACCAATTGTGTAATTATCCTTATAAAGTAGCTATCTTCAATTATCAATGGTCAATGAACAGGAGACGATGGATTGTTCTCCTATTTACTTTAAGCCTTGTTAGACTTGGGGGTATTCCCTTCAATATTTGAAACATCTATCTCTACACACTGAGATATTGATTGGAGAATAATGTTTTCACTTTTATATTAAGGTTTGAATAGATTATATATCAGTTTAGTTATTTCATTTATATCTTATAATCGGCACCTTGAAAACATGAAACAACTTGAATACATAAAATGGAAAGTAAAAAGATTTGTTTTCTAATTTTAGGGTTTAAGAATCTAGGTTTTGAACCAGGATACTATTCTCAAATCAATTCATATCCAGGGTAGTAGAGTCAAACCCTACATGCAAGTGCCCTCTCCATGACCAAAAAAAACCATACTTAGAGGAGTAATAATGATTATATTACTGCATTACAACAATATATCCAAGTAAAGGGTATTATTTGCAACTCTTCTTAATAGGATCCCTTAATACAATAGACATCACCCCATATCCCATTCGAGACATTTTAATCTATTACTTGAATAGAAGTAATAAATCATATATACCATATAGAAAATGTATACAAATAAGTGAAAAAACCCTCAGTATCTTCACTTACAAATAAAGTGCTCACATTCAAGGATACAATTCACAAACAACAGGCATAACTGGTGTTTTTATTATGCTTAGTCTAAATATAAAATTGCCACGCAAAATGCAAATAACTCACATGCAAAATATAACCTACAACTCTAAATTGTTCTTCTCTTATTGAATATTATCCATGATTGCAAAACTTTACACTAGATTTGATCTTATTACTACATGACTCGGACATTCAAAATAGTTTAGATCCTTTACTACATCAAAAGTTTCCTATTTTATAGAAAAATTTCAAAATATGTCAGCTTAAAGCCTGAAAAACCACTTTTACAATATTTTGACTTTTACATCAAAAAAAAGACTTGGGAACTTGTGCCCAATACAATATTTTATTTTGTCATTTAAAACTTGTTGCTTGATCACATGATTGATGATGAAGACATCCAATGTTGAATCAATTTGCATAGGCCAAAAATGTTGAACTACTTGAAAATTGTAAAATCCTAGGTCATCTTTACAAGAGTTGATATCAACTGAAATCTGATAACCAATTGAAATGAAAATATGCATCAATCACTTTCATATCAATGACTTGCAAAATATAACCTACAACTCTAAATTGTATTTCTCTTATTGAATATACTCCATGATTGCAAAACTTTACACTAGATTTGGCATTATTACTATATGACTAGGACATTCAAAATAGTTCAAATCCTTTACTACATCAAAAGATCCCTATTTTATATAAAAAGTTTAAAATATGTTAGCCTAAAGCCTCAAATTTTGTTTTTACAATATTTTGACTTTTACATAGCAAAAAAAACTTGGGAACTTGTGCCCAATACAATATTTGATTTTATCATTTAAAAATTGTTGCTTGATCACATGATTGATGATGAGGAGCTCCAATGTTGATGTTTGATCCATTTGCTAGGCCAAAAATGTTGAACTACTTGAAAATTGCAAAATCTTAGGTCATCTTTACAAGATTTGATATCACTGAAATCTAATAACCAATTGAAATGAAAATATGGATCAATCACTTTCATATCTATCCTCCCAAACTCTATACACCCTATCATCTGACCAATGAAACTCAAAAATTTTGGAAAGCTTTTCATTGTGGCTAACCTATTGGGCATCCAAGGTTTCTCTTAATTCTCTACCAATACTATCACACCATTCTCCAATAAAATTAATTCATCAATAATTGTACTGAGTGCCCCAATATTTATCTCTCCATCTACACACATTGAGGACACAACTTTGGGGCTAACAACTTTGAAGTCCATCTTCCACAGATCTAGGGTTTTGGCCTACCCTTGCTCATCTTTGAAGCTTGGCACTATATTAACCTCCATTTGGTCAATTTCCTTTGTCGTCTCTCTCTTTTTTATCCAACTTCATCATGTAGGAGACAACATCATGCAAGGCTCACATAGTTTATGATACTCCTTGCAATTCAATTGCCTTATCAGGATCATGTCCTACCGACTTGACCATTTGCTTGATTGTGGCATTCCTTGGCATCCACCTATTTATGACCTCCTGCACACTATTTGAATCTTGTTCATGCTTCATTAGGCCCTAATTAAGGTCTACAATTTCCTTATATGCAACTTCCACCATTCCATTAATCTTAACTAATTGACGTTTATCTAAGTCTGATGCAATTTTTTTGAAAGCTTACATTTTGTCTCCCTTCAATCCCCGCACTTGGTCTTTGAGCTCTATAATCTTTATAATTAAGACCTCTCAATCTGATGTAAATGTCTTTGCAAAAGGACTCATGATAATAGGTACAAGAGCACTTATGGATGCCACATCCTTCTCTTCTAAGGCTCTCAATCTTCTCAACACTTATGTGTACCTTTGTTGCAACTCGTTGAGATCTTGTTGTAACTTCTTCAATATGGTCTAGATAAACATTATTGTATCAATTGCTAGGTATGTTGAATTAAGGGTCAGTGTGTCTGATATTCTTCTCATAATAAAATTAGTCCTCAACTGATCAATAGTCTCTACCACATTGCTTATTTGTGTTATGTTCTAGGGTCCAAATTTCAAATGTTTCAAAAGTAGGACTAAAACCTAACCTAAAAACCTCTTCAACATGTTCCTTAGTTAAGTAAACTTCTTTATTTTTCCTCTTGGTTGTTTCAAAATCTAGGGCTCTATCCAAATCACAATTTGGCAATAACAAAAAGCCACTTTTTATTACCACTAGGTTCCCTTCTTTTGGAGTTATGTTGTCTAATCTAAAATTACATTTTTACAATATTTTCTTTGACAACGCCTACTATTGTGAGGGTTTGGCCTTCTTCTTCTCTACTTCAAGCTTATTCTAATAAGTTTCTTGTTTTCTCCTCGTCACAAAATATTTGAATTCTTGATTCTTCAAAAACTAATCATCTGATAGGAATTTCTTTCAATTTTAGGGCTCTTATGTCTCTTTTGTCATCACTTGTAATCTTCAAGAAATCAATGCTCTTATTCTAGGACATTACGTCCACTATCATTCTAATTTGTTCTACCTCAACTTGAGCAACTCTAGACTCTTACAACATCTCCTCAATATCAATTATTTTTGTAGACCTTTTCCCTTGTCCTCTGAGGTCTTTTACCTCTTATTTTGTTTACTATCAACCTCTTCTAAATCTTGAGATGTCGAGGCTTCTTATGATACTTCACTTCTTGACCTTGCATTGGGCTTTACATGTACACTGAGATACCTCTACAATGTAGGCCTTTCCTCTTCTAGAGTCATTGTTTGCTCGACATTCTCCAACATTTTCTTGATTTTGGCAATCTTATTATCTTCTTCTACAAAGAAGCCTTAAAATGATTGATCCTCACTAACCTTTTAATTTTATTCTTTCATTATTTCGATCCATTTATCTTTCCTTTCTTTTAATTCCTCGTATGACATAGAATTTATTATCACATCCTCCTCTAGTAGTATCTCGTGCACAAAGATAGACTTATTCACCTAAAGTCTTACTGGACTAATGAATCATTTAGGATCAAAATTGACCCTAATAGTAGTAAATGGTAATCTATACTTATTCAATATAGGATATATCTAATCTAGGCCTTCCTTGTCGACCACTTGGAAATCACACCATTTTAGGGTTGTGGGAAAAAGAGAACCCTTCTTTTGACCCCTTATATGAATCAAGTATCTAGCTCATTTAATTTCCAAATGATCTCCAAATAAGCAATTCTCTTGGGCGCATATACTTGCAACAAATGAGGTCTCATAGGAAACCCATACAATCTAAAATAAGTGGAGTACTGGTCCAAATGTCAATCTCTTTGATTGTGTTTTACTCCCAACTCCAAAGTCCTCTCATGAAGCTTGATAAAATCCATCGCCTCTTTGGGCATCCTCTCCAAATCTTCCCCAAGGCATGTCATCGACTTTCTAACAAAAAAATCCTTGAAGTTTATGAAATTACAGCTCTCACATTCCCTATCTCATAAATAGGTCCAATACTTGATTAGGAGAAGATTGTTATTGTTATCAAACTTTCTTACTCTCAATGTTTTATCCCATACCTATCTTCTTCCGTACAAGAACATGTGGTCCATTAGAGATTTCCACTTAAACTCCAATCCTGCAAAATTTGCCCTAATGGCCACTATTTTTTTGTGCATTTGATCTACAGAGAATATGGTTAAATCAAATTATGCATTCACTATAGTCATATTGGATATCTAGGTTCATGTACATTATGGGAATTTGTATTCTTTATTCTACAAATTCACCAAGAATCTAACGTAACAAGTTGTATGTCTTCATGAAGTAATCTTCAAAAGTTTCAATGCTAAGGGACTCCTTTTCAAAAATTTGACCCCTTTTCGATTAGGACCTTTTCACCGTATGCTTTCGAATTTTCATGAAACTTATTACAATCATGTGAAGTTCATATCTTGCTTTTGAAATTTCCAAATATATTCTATTATTAGCAATCCTTCTTGTGAATGCAATTATGGGGATCTCATTTTAATGGTGGTAAAAATAGGGTTTCACCAAATAAGATAATAAAACCACTAACCTTACCTAATGGGCCATTACATTAAAAAGGGAGGGTGAATCCAATGGATATAGCCACAATTCAATTAGGAAAAGGTGCTAGAATGCTGATAAGATTTAGTTGGATGTTGTTTGTCTCTCCATTTTAGCTTAAATTGGATAGAAACTATGTAATTTATGGTAAAACAATGGAAAATTGAGAAGAAACAACAATAATAGACTGTTGTAGCTATCAAACAAAGCCACATATAGGGATTTAGGCAAAAGAAGAGATTCAAAACCTATTCTTGAAAGTTTAGGCTAATTTTTTGGAACTGGGTAGGTGTGTTGCCCTAGTCCTTTAAATTAGAGGCAGCCAAGTAAGATTTGATTCAGATCAAGAAGATGTATTGGATTCAATATCAAAGCTCGAGTCAGATTTTTGACCAGAAAGGTTGTCATTTTGGTCCTCCACTTTGTGCTCTGTTGAAATCTGAACATGTTCGCCACCATCAAATCTGTCAAAATCTTTGACTACAACTACTGAGTCAATTATTTGGACACACAAAGAAAGGAAAAGTATTGTGGATAGGTGTTTGCCTTAGGTCAAAACCTAGTTTAGGAATTAACATTGAATTGAATAATGAAAATACTTAAGTAAATGTTGCAAAATACCTCAGATCTACAATGTAGATGATAAGAAGGTTGATGATGCAATGTTCTTTAGATATGATTAGAAATGTTGGATGCAATAACATTACAAACACATAAACATGAAAAACCTAATCAAACACACATGCTTTTATGAAGATTGATGTAACTTTTCTCCATAATGCTTGAAGGATGAAATGTTGTCATGAATGCTTGAAAATGCTTGATGGATGCACAAATGATGAGGTGTGTTCTTGATTCCAAAATGAATTAATAGGATGTTTTTTTATAGGGTTCCCTGGGTAAATTATTGATTAGGTTGACCTCCAACTATCATGTTGAGGCACAGAGACCGAAATCTATCGGGGAGGGGGAGTGTTTGCCCATATTTAAAATAGGTCCTAATTAAGGGGGACCATGACGCCACAGTGCCCTGGTCTAGACGGGGGTACCACAACACCCTTTGTCCTCTATAAGTAGGACAAGAAGCTGATAAATGAAGGGGGCATGGCCATAAGATGGGTTCTACTCAGCCATGCATGCAAGTGACATCAAATCCAAAGTAAAATGTAGCCAAAATGGGCCTAGGGAGAATGGGGATAGAACATGCTAAGGTAGGAGCACAAATATGAGGTGCAAATTATACCAATTACAATTTACAAAGCTAAATTTAGCCCCCACTTTAACGGTAGTATGATCCTATGCACATACTCACAATAAAGTAGAAAGATGAGGAAGAGAGAAATAGAAGAGCAACTAGGAGCAAGATCACAAAGAGATAAGACATCACTAATTTAGAAGAACCAAGCCCCAAATATTAGGATATTAACTCATGCAATCACATGCAAAGACATAAAAAATAGGACAAAGACAAAAAATCCAAACAAATATAATAGACACACAACACAAAGGGGTTAGTAGTAACAAGGGAAAGCTACAAGTCAACTAGTTGAAGAGACCTCGATAATCAAAATGTCTCAATCATTAATCTTATTCTTAAAATTTTATTACAAGAACATGAGCAATCACATGAAAAGAGCAAGAGAATGCATCAAGTGATGAACCATGATCCAACAAGTAGCAAAGCTATGAGCTCATGTGGAAGAGAAAGGAGAGAACATGGATGACACGGGCTAGAAAGTTGCATCATGCTAGGTGATCCATGAGAAGGAAAGCAAGACAAATAGTGAAATCCATAGGCTAGCAAGTCTTGTTATGCTAGGTGATCCACGAGACCGTGAATACTCACAGGACAACAAGTTGTGTTATGTTGTGTGATTTATGTCACAAAGGAGAGTTGGTTTAGTCTAGCAAGTTGTGTTATGCTAGTTCCACTCAGCTTAAAAATGTCACAGAAGGAGAGTTGAATAGCCTATCAAATTGTGTTATGCTAGTCAATCTACCTTAAAAAAAGTAAAAAGGGGAAGAGCTAAAAGGTCTAGCAAGCTACATTATGGTAGTCAACTCACCATGTTGCATATGTTGTCGTCTAGTTTCGAGAGTTAAGCATCTTGTCTAAGAGTTAGGTTTGGTTTCAAGCATGCAAAAACCTATACAAGACCTACAATAGAAAAATAATATGTCTATTTTAGGAACATCTCATATAAGAGTTAGGTATGGTTTCAAGAATGAAGCATCTTGTCTAAGAGTTAGGTATGGGTTCAAGCATGCAATAAACCATTAAGACATGCAAAATCAAAAAATAAATACGGTACAAAAAGGCGTGATGTGTGTCCCCCTTAAGATGTCAACATAGTGATATGTTGATGTCTCAAGGAAGCTAAAAAAAACCATACACTCCATCACCAAGGAGATATCTTTTAGGCAACAATACACATAAATCCAGGGTAAAGAGGCATGGCTCTTATAAGCAAGGAAAAGATAGTTGTAAAAGAGATATCATTCAATAGGTGTAAAGGAAATCCTTTGGAGGGAAAAGGAGGAAGAGATATTTTCTCAAAGACACTTACCCCCAAGAAAAGATTTTAAACAAAAATAACATCATTGACCAAAAGAAATGAAGGAGAACAATAACTCATACCTTCCTCCTATTTCTAGGTAAAGGGATTCTTGATGAAGGATAAGACACTTTTGACCCTAAGTGAGGGATTCATTTATAACAGACATACATCGTCAAGTGAAGAAGAGGTTGTAGTCAAGGATACACACCTCTTGCACAAGGGAGAATCCTTGAGCAAACAAACGACTTCACACAAGGAATAATATCATATCATAAGAAAACACCACTCCACATGGGAAAAGTGGATCCTTAGAAAGGATGAGAGATAGAAGATTAGATCAATTACCCCCAAGCATAGGGACAAAGAGAAGGATTGCACTCCTTCCAAAGAGATATTATACATAAAAGATGTATCAATTCAAGCAAAGAATATATCCCAACCAAGGAACACACATGTACTCACATGAAGAACAATTAAATGCGAGAGAAGACATCAAGTTATGAAAAATACCACTCAAAAGAAGAGGCAATCTTTGAAAAAGGAGAGAGAATTGAATGAATTATCCTTGCCCCCAGAGCAAGGAGACAAGGAAGGATTGTGTTTTTATCCAAGTATGATTGGAAATGAAGGTGAATCACCACTATGACAAAAATCCCTCAACGAAGTTAACTACTAATGTCATAGGGCGAGGAACAACATAATAAGGCAAATGGAGTGCTAAGGCACTACCTCTTCACCAAGAAAAATTGCAAGATCAGTTGTAAGAGTTATGTGAGTTCGATCATATTGGTCTTGAACAGTTTCTTTAAAAGCTTTACTATATCCAAGAGAATGAGAATAAAAACAATAAAAAAGACAATGCTCATCACATTCTTTGTTATTATTATTATATTTTTTGAAAGGAAATACAACATGTTTATCATACTTCAATCTCCAAAAGATTCTTGTCACCATTTTTTCTTGATTTTCAACATGGATAGGTCTTGTCTCTTGAGGTGGAGGACGAGGTGTGCCAGTGGAAGGAGAAGGATTGTTTTCTCAAGGCAAAACAATTGGCAGAGAAGGAGGAGGATTATTTTCTTGAGATAAAGGAATTGGTAAAGGAGGATTGCATGATGTAGAAACATGTTTGGATGGGCAATAGTTTCTATGTCTCGTAAAATATTCTTTAAGAATTTGAACCTTACGAGCATCCTCCATAGATGTTTGAGAACTAGGATCTCCTAGGCCTTCTTTAGTAAATTTTGTGGGAGGGTCTACAAGGATCTTAATTCCTTGTTTGTATTTTTCAAGTCCTCGTCCTTTATAGCATTGTTAATTGCACACCTTTATTAGTGTTTCCTATTTCACACTCTCCTAACACTTATTTTAGTACTTCCCATTCCTATATGCATTATAGACCTTTATTATAATTAATTAATATTTAGTTAAATATTATGATTCCACTTTATTACATCATCACATTACTATTTCAGCCATTAAATCTAGGTGTTCTCTTTATCTTTTATCCCGATTTATCCTTAATCCTACCCCAATTTCAACTTCCATAACGCATTTTGTATATCTATACATCATGGTTTGAGTCATCTGGTTAGAATTGGCATTAGAATCTCGTTATCTTGCATCCATAAAAAATTGGGATAAAGCTATCGAGACTAGGACAACGGGTTCCCCTTGGTCTTGAGAATTTTTCTTTGAATTTTGAGAGGATGATTAGGCAGTCCTACCTCATTCTAATGTAGCTCTGTGCAAAAATACACCAAACCTAAGTTGGCCTAAAGGTGATTTTAATTATTAAATCATTATATAAGGCATCCTCCTCAGCTTATTTTCAACATCTCATCTCATACTAACATTATCATCCAAATCAACAACAATTCTTCTTCCTCAAGAGAAAATTTGATTTAAGGAGTAGCAAACTGCATCAAGACATGTTCATATTATGTTTCAATTATGGTTTCATGATGGTTTTTACATAATTTATCATGTTATTGCATCAAAATGTGGAGGACTTGTCCTAAGAGAATTGCATCACCTATTGAAGGTATAATCATCTATATTCAAGCATTTAAATTTCATATATAGCCTTTACCTAAAAAATAAAGATTTTCCAATTCAATTCAAGTTCAATCTCCATTTTAATTAGGGTTAACTTCAAACTCATGGGTTGGCCTAGAATAACCCTATCCATAACATCATTTCTCTCCTTTTGTGTGTAGGTATAGGTTATCGACGGAGACATGGAGTTCAGGAAACCTTCAATAAACTGATACAAACCCATTCTCAAAATTTGGACCCGATTTTTTGGGACCAGGGTGCTTGGGGTGCCCCTATCTAGACCAGGGTACTGAGGGTGCCCATGTCCACAAGGTTTTCCCCAAAAAATTTGCAAGCAACTTAGTCTTAGTTTCCAAAAACCAACTATAAGGCAGAAGACCAAAGTGTTTTGGGAATCTTGATCCCATAGATTCAACTCTAGATCATTGTTACAGGTGCACAATCAGATTTGATATCCATTTCTGCACCTGTTGCAGATTCTCTATTGGTTTATTAGTCAATTCTAGCATTTTAAGTTCATACATGTACCTTCTTATCCTAGATTTGGCCTTCAATTTAAATCTTGCCAATTGCATCGTCAACTCAAACAAAACTCAATCAAATTCAATTAGCATTCAACCCTCTTCCCAATGGAGTTGAGTTTGGATATCTTGGGTTCATTCTCCCCTTTAATAGTTTGTTTGCAAAATAGGTCATTTCCTAACTTGCATAGCTTAACTTGTGAAACCCTATTTTCATCCATTACATTTTAATGAGCCCGACTCTTCTTACACTTGCATATTTCTGATTTCTAGTTTTAAATCTAATTTTTACATGCAATTTTTAGATTTCAACACATTCATTCATGGTTTATGTCCTTGCATAGGCGAAAAAACCCACATAAATTGGATATCGTTGTCTCTTTTTATCATGGATTTTGCATATGTTATCATTTCAAAAAGCACATTGTTGTCATTTTGTTTCAATTTAGTTAGTTTCATGATGCATTTATTTCGTAGATGTGATAGTGGCTTAGCCTCCCTTGTTTCACTCTTTCCCTCTCCTAAGGATCCTCCTACCCATGAGGAAACTTTAGCACAAAGAAAGATTATTAGTTAACACTTCTTTTATAAATCTCCCTCCAAAGGATGAGGTTTTGAATATTTATGTTGATATTTCTCCTAAAATGTTCCTCCCCCACGAGAATATCCTAGAGGAAGAGGATTATACGATAGAAACCCTCCTTAATGTCACCTTACCTTCCATACATGGTATTTCTCCTAGAGAAGAAGTGTCAATGGAGATTGCTAATCCATCTCCACAAGTTTGTTCTACCCATAAAGATAACCTAGAGCAAGAGGATTTACCACTGTCCTCAATGCTCTCTCTTCTAAAGATGAACCCTTGGAGAACAAAGAGCTTAATCAAGTCAATAATATTTATTCTTCTATTTATGAGAAGCCTATATTTGTTCAACATTGTAATCAACCTCAAAATCAAACCACGATTAATGCTAATAAACCAAAGAGATCTCCTAGAAATATCTTAAAAGTTGCAAAAGACATATGTGAAAGAAGTGATATTGAAAAGAACTTAGAGAAAAAATATGGTCCCAAAATACATCACAAATATAATTCTATTATCACAAAGCAAGACTTCAATGTTCTTCTCACTTCCGTTTCTTCCCCCCTCATCCTAAGAAACTTGTTGGTAGGGAACCTAATCATGTTGAACAACTTCACGCTATTTTATGCAAGATATCCCTTTAGCATCTAATTCAAACTTCACCTTTATACCATGAGTTGATCTAAACAACCTTACAATAGGTGCTTCCTCATCCTTCTTATAAACCAAATGATATTTCATTCTCACAAGCCAGATTTCCTTCTATACATGTTAAAAATAGAGATAATACCCTTATTATCACTCCTCACATTTATGAACAAAACATAAGTACTTTAATTGATAATGGGCTGGCACTTTCTTGTGTTGCATTATTAAAAAAGATAAATTGGGATTATTCTTCTATTCAACCTGATCCTCTTTGTGCTCATGGATTTTATAATATTCCTACAAAGTCACTTGGTATAGTCATATTACCTATAAAAGCATAACCTATGACTTTACCCATTTCTATCCATGTCATTCCCAACAAACTTAATTTTAACCTTCTTCTAGGAAGATCGTGGTTTCATGCTATGAAAGTAGTCCCTTATATTCTCAGTCACACAATCAAAATCATATATAACAATGAACTTCACACAATCAAGGTTGATCCTAATCCTTATGATTTTACTCATGATGACGCAGGATGCATATCTCCCTTTCACACTATGATTCCTTCAATAACACAATCTCCTATAAATGATGCTTCTTTAACAAAAAAATTGGGATACATCTTCCTCTAAAGCATGTAAGATCACTCAATATAAGAATAAATCCTTGAAGGAGCCTTGTGTGTCATTTATCTAAGCTTCTTCTAAATCACTTACCACCTCTCCTTCCAACGCATGTCTTGATGATGATGGGGGCTCCTTAGACCTTGAAACTAAAAGTGAACCCTCTCCTCTGTTCATTTCAACACCTATATGTAATTCTATACATGGACACAATTGACATGGTTTAGGATGTGTACAATAAAGTTTTGACAATCATGAGAAATCTACATCACACTTTTTCAAAGAAGGTTTCCAAATTCCTCCTTTGTTGGCATCCACTCCCCAATTGTCTAATGAATCCATGTCTTCTCATTCCAATATGAAATTAAAATAAGATAATGTTTTGTCTGACCTTATTCACACCAACTAAATTTCTTTCCTTTGGCCTAAACGAAGAAAGAAACGTATACAAAATCTTAAAAATTCTACTTTTTGCAAATATCATCAAATCCATGGGCATTCTACTAATGAATGTCAAGCTTTTCAAAATAAGATACAACAATATATTGATTCATGTATCATAAAAGTAACATGTGATAATGAATGACATATTTCAAATAACATTCAAGATCCTACTTTGTTTCTCCTCACTATGTGACATTGTTAGCTTACCTATTGGGGAATCATTGTCATTCATGGTGGTGCAATTTTAGGTACAATCATACTTAGTGAGAAACATAATAGTCTATTTATTCTTGTCTCTATGCTTGGGGAGAAAGACTAGAGTTTCATTTCAATCATCTCTCTTTCATTCAAAACATTGTCTTTTCCTTTGTGAGTTGCATTTTTTATAACTTGATGTCATTTGTTGTATGGAATTATCCTTCATACAAGTACATGTGTGTTCCTTGTTTCAGGCCTATTATTTGTTTGAGATGGTATGTCTCTTATGAATAATCTCTCCTTAGTGCATATTTGCAATCTTTTACTAAGGATCCAATTTTTCCTAGCAATAGGAGGAGGTGTGTATTCTTAGTCTCCTTGTCCTTTCAAACATGTTATCTTTATCAAATATCCTTTCTATTTTTGGAGGTTAATATATTTGGATAAATATCCCTTCCTTTGTGCATCCCTCAAAAGGATCTCTTTACACTTGTTGCAAGATGTCTCTTTTACAACTATCCTTTCCTTATGAGAGTTACACCTCTTTAGCGTGGAGTCATGTGCATTGTTTCCCAAAGGATATCTCCTTGGTGGAGGCATGTATCCCTGCTTTTATATTCCTTAAGACATCAACATAGGGATATGTTAACATCTTAAGGGGTGGGCATACATCACAACCTCCTTGTATCACATGTTAAATTCAAGTTACAAATTTCCTTGCATAATTCATTGCTTGGTTATCCTTTTTTCATTCAATATTGTGGATTTCCTTACATGATTCCTTGTTGGGATATCCTTATTGCACGTCTTATATAGGTTGTTTCATGCTCAAAACCAGACCAAAGTCTTAGACGAGATGCTTAACTCTTGAAAACAGACAATGACATATATAGTAAGATGTCAAATCATCCTCTTTTTCAACTTCTTTAAGGTAGGCTGAATAGTATGATATAGCTTTCTAGACCTTTGAACCCTCCTTGTGCTGCATTTTTTTATGAGTGGAACTAACATAACACAACTTTTTAGACTATTCTAACTCTTCCTTCCTACGTGGATCACACAACATAAAACAACTTTTTGTCCTATGAGAATTCATGTTTTCTTGGATCACCTAACATAACATAGCTTGTTAGCCCATGGAATCCACATTCTCTCTTTCTCTCTCTCATGGATCACCTATAAAAACACAACTTTCTAGCCCATGGATTCCATGTTCTCTCCTTCCTAAGTCTCTTATGAAACCATAATATAACACACTTTGTTAGCATTGGGTCATGGTCTTTTCTCCTTTAAATTGGTGTACGTCTATGTTCTTTCTATAAGTCCACTTGTGCTATTGCAATAACATGCTGAGAATGATATTGGTGGTTGATATGTTTTTATTATCGAGGTCTTTTCAACTAGTTGACTTGGAACTTTGTGTTTTAGTACTAGCGTTATTTGCTTTTGTGTATACTTGAAGGTTACTTGCATGAATTGACAGGATTATATGCTTGGGGGCTTGATCATCACTTAAATTTAATGTTCTCCTATCTCTAGTTTGTATTTCTCTCAAATAATCTATCTCTTCATTTATACTTTACCAAGAATACGTCTGTAAGATCATACTTCTCTAAAGTGGGGGCTAAATCTAGAATCGTAAATTGTACACCTTTATCAGTGTGTCCAATTTTACACTCTCCTAGCAGTTAATTTAGTACTTCCCATTCCTATATGCATTATAGGACCTTTATTGTAATTAAATAAAATAAAATTCAATATTATGATTCTTATTACACTTCATTACATCATCACATTACTATTTGGGCCCTTAGATATAGGTATGCCCTTTATCTTGTTATACTAATTTATCCTTAATCCTACCCCAATTTCAACTTCCAAAACACATTTTATATATCTATACATCGTGTTTTGAGTCATTGGATTGGAATTAGTATTAGAAGCTCATTATCTTACATCCCTATAAATTTCGGATAAAGTTCTTGGGACTAGGACGATCAACTCAACTCGGTCCCAAGAATTTTTCCTTGAATTTTGAGAGGATAATTGGGCGGTCCTACCTCATTCTAATATAGCTCCATGATAAAAATACACCAAATCTAAGTTGATCTTGTTATGTCCTGCATATCTAGTCCCATCATTTTTATTCCATGAAAATGTGGGTCCCCTTTTTTGTCTTTTTTTCTGTTAGTTTTCCCTTTGTTTTATTTAGCTTTTGTTTTGGCTACCTCGGGAGTTCGGGTTCCCAAAGTTCTAGGGTGGGATTTTGCTTGTTTTTGTTTCCTTGTTCAAAAGTTTGGGTTCTCAGACTCCCGAGTTCTTTTCTATTTTATTTCGGGGCATCACCTTGGAAGCCTGGGTCCTCGGACTCCTGAAGTGTGTGTTTGCCTTTTTGGTGGTATTTGTCCTGGAGGTTCGGGTTCTCGAACTCCCGGGTTGTTTTCCCGTGTTGCACTTCGAAAACCCGAGTTCCCGAAGTCACATTTAATGTTGTGTAGGGTTAGGGTATAAATATGATTTGAGGTCATCTAGGAGCTCATTAGTGCACTCACTTTTTCGAATCCAGAGCTCTGACCTTGCGATTTCGAACTCCCGCACGCCCGATCGAGTATCGTCTTCATTTTTTGTGCCAGGTAGGTGGATTTATCACCTCCTTTGTGAGGATTTTTGTGCGTATTAGGTTAGATTTCATTTGTTTTAGTTTTGATTTCTTAGATTTTACTTGTTTTGTGTGTTTTTCTTGCGGTTTTCTGTTCTGCCCTCTCGAAATCTTGGGTTCCCAAAGTTCTGGGTTAGGGGTTTTTTCTCATCGTCATTTCATTTTGAAAACTCGGGTTCCTGAGTTCCCTAAATAAAAGTCTTTTCCTTGGTTGTTTACTTTTTGCGTTATTTCGGAAACCCGGGTTCTTGAGTTCCCGAAATAATAGTTGTTGGTTTTTATTTTCCATCACTTTGAGAACATGGGTTCTCAAGTTCCCGAAATGATGGTTTTAGTGGTTTTAGGTCTTAGATTAAATTAATTTGGAAACACGAGTTCTGGGGTTCATGAATTAGTTTCCTTTTTGAATGTCTATTCAACTCGGAACCCCGTAGTCCCGAGATCCCCAGCTCCTTTCCTGCTTCATCTTTATAGTTTATCAGGACTTTGGTTCTCCGAAGTTCTAGGTTGCAAAAGGAGTCCCACCTCGAAACTTCAGGACCTCAAAGTCTTGGGTTTGTTTTCATGAGTTTGTTGTCTTACCACTTCGAAAACCTAGGTTCCCGAGTTCCCGAAGTGGTCTCCTTTTGTGTTGTTGGTGAGTTCGGTATCTCGGGTTCCCGAACTCCTAGGTTTTCTTCGTAGTTTTTCTATTTTCTCACCTCGGAACCTCAGGATCCCAGAGTCTCGAAGTGAGCTATTTTGTAGAGATTTTTCTTTGAGTAGTTTTTTATGCTTGTTTGCTTGATTTTGCAGGTTTATCTCTGTTTAATGGAATCTTCTCGAAAGGTGAAAGATCTCGAGAAGCTACCAATCACCATGAAATACCAATACCGGGGGTGAACATATGCCTCCAAGATGGAAGATGTTATTCAATGGGTAACAGATACATAGATCGGGCATATTGAGCTCAATGATATAGAAAAGCAATTGAAGAAGCCTGGACTGAATGCAAAATACAAGAAAATTAAGAGATCTATCCTGGTAGAGGTGATTGTTTTCCCACAATCAAAGCAGGCGCCAGAATTCATAATGCAAGTGGCACAATTCTATAACCCCGACACTAGGCAATGTGTCGATGCTAATGGGAAACCAATGATTGATTTGATGTCGGACATGTTGGCCTTAGTTTTCCAGATTCCCACTAGGAAGGAGGTGTTGATTGAGGGGGAGCAAGATGAAGAAAGAGAATGGAATCAAAATATAAGCCAATGCAAGAAAATAATAAATGAGGAATGGCTCGAGGAAGAGAGGAAAATAGACCTGAAGGCAGATGAAATTTTGAGGCAGGATTTTAAGGAGCCACGAAGGGATCTAATAATAATGCTCAGTAAGGCCTTCGACAAACCTGCCTGATGACACTTCCAACCATGGATGTTCTCATTCATGTTAACCATTTTGGATGGGCGACAATACTATGACTAGGCTCAAATTTTGTTGGATAACATAAGAGACCAGCTAAAGGAAGTACATAACATGAAGACATTTTTATTTACATCTTATGTTGTCTGGGTGGCAGCTAGATCCAATCAATTCCCAAGGCTGCAGACTAAGGGCAGTCTGGGTGACGATGAAGGACAAAATTTTGTATGGGAATATTACACCCAATTACCATTAAAAGAATCCAAATTGCACTACAAGAGGATCAATGACACATTTTTGTTTCCATTTATTATAAGGCTAACAAGTGACACTGGGTTTAGGCTTAGCAAGGAGGCAATGGAGTTGATAAAGAAGTGGGGGTACTAGTTTATACAGAACTCTCGATCTACCTATTTTAGGGTAAGTGGGTTCACTGGAGAACCATTTTTGCTACCTAGGTATTGTATAGATAAAGTAATTTTGTTAGAATATGCAAGACAGGATGGTGCATTTGCAAAATTTGTTGTCATCAAGACATAAGACAAGGGTTACAGATAAAGAATTCCCCTTAAATTTATCATTATTTTCATGTCCAAAAATTCATGTGGTAAAGGCTGCTGAACAAGAACTACAGGAACTACAGTTGACGCCTTTGAATTATGCCAGACAATTTTATGATCCATACAATGAACTAAAAGGATTAATTCCAAAAGTGTATGAAGGACATCAACCTACCCTGGAGTATTTTTGGGCCAATCTTCAAGATAGCTTCAAGGCAAGAGAAAAATATTACCATCACCTCACTGTTCCACAAATAAGGGATTTTGGTATCGAGACCAACCTACCTAAACAATTGCATGATGATGGTATTTTGCTAGATACAATGTATAAAGAAACAAGAATAGATAACAGGTCGCTCCCTCCGATCAAATGGTCACAACAGGAAGTGGTGGACACTGATACAATTTCTCAAGTAGTTGTAGATAGAACCAAGAAGTGGTTAGGTTTGAGGATTAAACCAACTGCCTCTAAGGGTAAACAAAAGAATATCCCAACTGACAATCCTCAATCAAGGATACATAAGGAATATACAAGGAGAACCCAGTTAGAGTCAAGGAAGAACACCTCTACAAACCTCGAAGAGGAAGCTGAAACTCCTTTGACTACAAAAGAGTTGAAGCAAAAATTAAATGAGAAAATGAAAGAGGCAAAATATCTAGAAAAATAGGTGAGTTTAGGGATTATTGTCGGCCTAGGGGTCACACCACAAGCAGAAATTAATCCTGTTAGGCCTGCTATTGAGGGTGTTGGAGCAATGATGGAACAACCTTCTCAAGAGGATCAACCCTCCAGTACCTCCACCACTACTGCTACAACAACCACCACCACTCCTACCACCACTACTACAACAACACTAGCCACCACGTCAACCACATCTTTTGCACCGACTGTTTCAATAACACCTCCACCCTTGGTTACAACAACTGTCACTCCATCTTCTGTTGCTTCATAGATGCCTGGGCCTACGATGACTCCTACAATTGAAACACTAACTATTCATAATGTGGAGTCAAACTCAGACCAAGAGGAGGTTGAGACAACACCAAAGAAGGTAGAGCCTAAAATGAGGAAAATAATGACTCCTTATAGTGTAGAGAAATGAAGGGAGCCTGTCGTGCAAAAGGAATTAAAACTTCCATAGGTAACTCCTATGGATATAGATGATTAGGGTCCGCAAGAGAAGCAACAAGGCAAAGAAGGAGAAATGGAGCAAGGACAAGATGAAGAACATGATGAAAGGTTGGTTCTCACTCCACGTGATGTAGAAACCTTATTGAAAGATATCGTAGGTGGAGATACAGAGCAACAAAGTCAAGAGCCAACCAAGGACTTCAACAAACAAGAGAGCGAGAAGTTAGAAGAATATCAACAACAATTTGATATTAATGGCGCTCTACAATCAAACTTGGCTCAACAAGCGCTCTCAAAACAACATCAACTCATCGTACTAGTGCTGCCTACCCAGGGAGAGACTCAAACTCCTCCAGATACACAGGTTGGAGCAGAAGAGCTGCAATAGGAGGAGGAACTGTCACAAGAAGCTGGAAGGGTGATGACACAAATAACCACCCAAGGTGGAAGTACAGATGAAGGAACACCACAATGGTTAACCTTCACTTTTGATAAGAAATAGAAGGTGGTGTTGCCCAAACTTACATTACAGCAGGCTATTACAGAGGAGCCAAAGAAAATAAAGATGGCCAAAACAATTCATCATTTATCTAGAATAGGCTCCGGTGAAGTAATTGTTGATATTGCATCCCTTGTGGAGACTGAAGGAGAAGGTCCTTTGAAATATCAAGTATCACAGGTTAGTCTTGGAAGGCAAACAAAGTGGGGAGAGCTTGATACTTTAGAGTTTTCTACTAGTACGACCAGGAGAAGAATGGAGAAGGAGCATAACTCCCAGCTATAGGTAAAGGCACAATTAGAGCAATATAAGCAATTGCTTGTGGAGACGGGGAAGCCTTTGGATTCAAGGACAAATGACACATTTCCGTCCACATCATCACTACTAGAGGGTGATGTAAGAACTTTAGTTGAAATAAGAAAAGTAGCTGCTACTACCAAGTTTTGGGCAAAAGAGAAGGTTTCAAAAGTAAAACTGTTCTTATAACATACAACAGGTATTTATGAAAAGGTCCACAAAACGGAGGAAGCAATCAGGATTGTTCAATAAATTGGGAAGTGAGGATGATAAAATTCGCTAAGCTGTGTAAAATTTGAATAAAATATTGGCCTTGGGTGAGGAAGTGATTAAAAATGAAGATTTGCTGGGAGGAGATGATTTTGGTAGTTTACAATCTTATATATTTATAATAGAATTTAAGATAGAAGTTCTTGAGCAATGCAAATCAAAGATATTTGAGGTATACGCTCCTATTTTTAAATCAATTAGTAAATATGAGAATTTTGTGAAGAAGTTGTTAGGGGCATATGGTCACAATATTTTGAAAGATGGTCGCCTGAAGGAAGGTATAGTGCTAGATCACTGGGATCAATATGTGGCTCATCATTTTGCTCCTACAGTGGAGTTTAATATAGAGGTAATGGATAGATACTCAATTTTCACCTTTCAGTGTATACATGCAGAGAGAGTAATTGATAAGGTGGTCAGCAGATGGGAGTAGGCAAAGTAAATTTTGAAGAATTATAAGTTATGAATTTCATACATTGTTGATCCTCTTGAAGATCCAGTTGCATTCTTTATCAGTAACTATAAGAACTATAAAAAGAGTAAAAGATGAACGTATAGTTTCCACATGTGCAATTTTGACAACTTTTTGAATATATTTTTGGTTGACACCAAGGCTGGGAGTTTAATTGTTGTGCAACATCAACTTCAGCTTTTGGCCAAATTTTGCATGGCTGTAATGGCCAATTTTGGAAATGCATGTTTCGTAGTGATAGTTAGTTAGTAGTTTCACTGGAGTTCAAGGCAGAGACTTGCATGTCAACTGCAACTCCTTGTTTTTGTAGCACTTAGTTTAGATAGCTTTAATTCCTAAAGTTTAGGACATGAAACTCTATAAATTAAAATTTTTGATTCATTGTAATGGTTCGCGAATCGATGATTTGAGGTCCAATTAGAGATTCCATTAGAGATTTTATTCAGATTTTTATGAGTTTAGAAGAATTTTTGTGATACTATTTGAAGTTTAATACAAAAAGCAGCTTGTGGATTGTCTGATCTACTCGTGTGTTCTATATGGTTATGTTCTTCATAATTTGGTAACTTCTATTGTTTGAGTCAACAACTAGTTCTTTTTTGGATGCTTTGTTATTTTGTGAATCATATTGCACATGTAAATGGTATATGAGGATTAAATTGATAAGACAATTATTGGTTGGGTAATATTAATTTTTGTTGGTGTGTGAAGTTGATTGACTTTGTATACTTTTTGGAGCTCATTTTTTGAATATTGATTTAGTAATATTGATAATATTGGGATTATGAAATTTTGACCGTGTGGATCATTCAGTTCTTATTGTATTGATTTCATTGTTATTTTCTTGTTCCCTTGATCTATCTTTTGTTGTTTATTTTTTAGAGAATCTAAATCAGAAAATACAAAAAAAAGTAGGTAATTTGAAGTTGTTCCAACCAACAAGCCCCTTGATAGGTACAATCGCATCAACCATCGAGTGACCCAACACCGTCCTGACGTGACTATAGAGACCTTGGAGTAATTAGTCTTTCGAGATTGATTGCTTTTCAGGAGAGGTGGCGAGTGTTCACATAAATTAATTGACTGTTGATGAGTGTGTCAAAACACTCGTCAACAGATCTAAAGGTGGTTTTAATTATGAAATTTACCTATGTATGGTATCCTCCTTAATTCATTTTCAACATCTCATCTCATGCTAACATTATCATCCAATTCAAGAGCAATTCTTCTTCCTCAAGAAATATTTGATTTAAGGAGCAACAAACTACATCAAGACATCTTTATATTATGTTTCAATTATGATTTTATGTGATTTATCATGTTATCATATCATTGTTAGGTCTCGGAGACAACTGAGAGGGGGGGGGGGGTGAATCAATTGTCTAATAAATTCAAACCAAAAACAACTTAACCAACTAAATGCTAAATACCGGTAAACCAGTCTTTTATACCGGTTGACAGTTTTATCAGTTATTTGTAATACCAGTAAAGATTAATGCATGAAACAAAAAAGATAAAGTCATCCACAACACATAATACCAATATTTCAATGTGGAAACCCTATAAGGGGAAAAACCACGGTGGGAAACCTTACCCACAATCAGATTATACTACTGCAGATAGTAAGTGTATACAAATGGGGTCTGTACAATTGGATGGTTAAATCCAATAAGGATGTACTGCTCAAAATAGCATCTTCATATGCTGGATTTAGTACCGGTGTAGTTCTGATATGCCTTCACAAAAACCTTGCTTCAACCTTCAAATGATGTTTGCGTGTATAGCTCTGCTTATTCTTGCATATACCTTCACACAATTCTTTTTCGCATTCCCACTTCCAATCTTACAAATAAGATCTTACATTTATATCATAACCTAGGACCAATTTTAGTAGGTCGGCTCTAAAAGATATTACAATAAAATCAATTTACAATTAAAACAATATCCAATGCAATAACTGATTCAACATGTTGGCTTGATGCATTTACAACAACAATAAATCATCTCCATAGCATGCCATGCTGATCTGAAAAAGATAATCTTGTCGGTGTATAACCTGGACCTATTTGCCGATAACAACAAATATGCAAATACAAATATGCTAATAAACAAATCTTAAAGACAAAGTGTCCAAATGATGTCTTCAACATAACCAGGTGTTTTCCATGCCATTCTAAGTGTCGGTGATCATTATATCCTGCCAGTGTACCAAATACCGGTGACTATGCATAAGTCATTTGTTTGCCGGTGAATGTTGTTGATTCTTCAAAGTGCCAGAGTTGACAAGGTTTAGTAGGTGTTGACATCAATGACAAAATCATACCAAAATACCAACAATATCCCCCTTTGGCATTGATGGCAACACAAGATGGAAAAACCATCAAAGTGCCAAAACAGAAATGCCAAATACCAAAATACCAACAATTTCCAAAATATAATTAATCTCTCCCAAAGTAACAATAATCTCTCCCCTTGAGAGTGACATGTGTTTTTCTTGTGTTTTTCCATATACCAATCTCTCCCCCTTTGACATCAAATGCCAAAGTTACTACAAAACCAAGTTCATATACAAAATATCGACCAATTCAGTATACCAACTACTCCCCCTGAGAAGTAGCTTCCTCATCAAAGCCGCAATAAAAGATTTCTCTGTTAATTCTGCCAGTTGATGACAAACATCAACTCTCTAAGTATCTACCGGTGGGGTTATGACCCCAAGCTGATCTCTAAGATATTCAAAAGTCTCCTTAGGTAGAGGTTTAGTGAAAATATCTGCAATCTTCTCTTTTAGTATTCACATAAGCCAGTTTTATTTCTTTTGCTTCAACATTTTCCCTTAGAAAATTCAGTTTGATGGAAACATGTTTGGTTTTAGAACGTAGTACCGGATTCTTAGATATATCAATTGCTGCAGTGTTATCACAATAGATAGTTATAGGTTCCTTGCATTTTACCTTTATGTCTTTCAACATTTGTTTAAGCCATAGTACCTTTGTATAGTTAGTTGCTACTGCAACATATTCTGATTCTGCTGTTGATAAGGATGTACAACTTTATTTCTTACTCAACCAAGAAACTAGTCTACTTCCAAGAAAAAATGCTTTGCCGGTGGTTCTTTTTCTATCATCTACATCTCCTGCCCAATTTGCATATGTGTATGCACATAATTCAAAGTTTTCATCTCTAGGATACCATAATCCAAGATTTGTAGTGCCTTGTAAGTATCAGAAAATCCTTTTTACTGTTGATTCATGATTTTCTCTAGGATTACTCTGAAATATTGAAACAATACATACTGCATTCATGATATCGGGTCTGGTTTGTGTCAAATACAGTAAACCTCCTATCATAGATTTGTACCTAGTTGTACTAACAGGTGTAGATTCATCCCTTAGTGATAGTTTGTCACTTGCAGTCATAGGTGTGCTTACAGGTTTAGAGTTCTCCATCCCAAATTTCTTTAGTAACTCCTTTAAGTACTTGGATTGACTCAAGAATATACCTTTATCAGTTTATGAAATCTGTAATCCTAATAAGAATTTTATTTCACCAATCATAGACATTTCAAATTATTGCTACATTTCAATAAAAAAGTCTTTACATAATCCATCTTCTCCTCCAAAGATTATATCATCAACAAAAATTTTTATAGCCAAGATGTCATCATTAGTCACTTTATAATATAAATTGTTGTCAGCATTACCTTTAGAAAAACCAATATTCAAAAGATACTTATCCAATCTTGCATACCAAGCTCTTGAAGCTTACTTTAGTCCATACAAAGCTTTCCTTAACCTGCAAACCATATCTTTGTTATCTGTCAAAGAAAATCCATCAGGTTGTTCAATGTAAACTTCTTCTTCAAGATCTCCATTCAGAAATGCACATTTAATATTTATTTGATATACTTTGTAGTTCTTATGTGCTGCAAAAGCTAAGAATAATCTGACTGCCTCAATTCTAGCTACCGGTGCAAAGGTCTCATTATAATCAATTCCCTCTTTCTGAGAATATCCCTTACACACTAGTCTTGCTTTATTTCTGATAACCTTACCATCTTCATTAAGTTTGTTTCTGAATACCCATTTGGTTCCAATTACATTTTTATCTTTAGGCCGGGGAACTAATGTCCAAGTGTTATTCTTCTCAATTTGTTCTAGTTCTTCTTCCATAGCTTTAGTCCAATGTTTATCTTCACATGCCTCATTAACTGATGATGGTTCAATTTGAGAAATAAGACATACCCCTTCATTTTTCAATCTTCCTCTTGTCATAACTCTTTTATACTTGTTTCCAATTATCTGATCTTTAGAGTGATTCATTCTTACATACCGAGGTGTCTTTGTTTGCCGTTGTTCCTCAGTTACAGTAGAATTTTCAGATGATACCGGTGTAACTGGATCTTCATTCTGTACTGGTGGGTTCAGTGTAGGTTCATTTGTCAGAATTTCTGTTGCCAATTCAGAATCTATATACCTTGAAGTTCCTCCGAATTGTTCGTCAATCTTCACATTTGTACTCTCAACAATTTTCTGCAATGTTTTGTTAAAACATCTATATGCTTTACTCTTAGATGAATAACCAAGAAATATTCCTTCATCACTTCTAGGATCAAATTTCCCAATATACTCATCTCTTCTAATATAGCATTTACTTCCAAATATTCTAAAATATTTAAGAGTAGGAGTAATACCAAACCATAGTTCATGAGGGGTCTTACCGGTTTCACCTTTGATGTGAACTTTGTTGAATGTATAGACTGTTGTACTTACTGCCTCTCTCCAATACACATGTGGTAGACTTGCTTTTGATTACATACTTCTAGTTACATCCAAGATAGTTCTGTTTTTCCTTTCAACGACTCCATTTTGCTATGGTGTCTGAGGTGTTAATAGCTATCTTCTGATTCCATTCACTTCACAAAATGCATTAAATTCCTTAGATGTAAATTCTCCTCCTTGATATGATCTTAGACATTTGATTTTCTTACCGGTTTCATTTTCTACCATTGCTTTGAATAGTTTGAACTTCCCAGGTGCTTCTGATTTTTCTCTAAGAAAAGTAACCCAACACATTCTAGAATAGTCATCAATGATTAGCATGAAATATCTATCACCTTGTAAAATTTTAGTTCTAGCTGGTCCACATAAATCAGTGTGAATTAATTCAAGAGCATTATTGGATTTTTCTAGAATACTTTTGAAGGTGGCTCTAACTTGTTTTCCAAATTGACATTCCTTACATATTGTATTGTGAGGTTTGACAATTTTAGGTAAATCTCTAACTACCTTAGAAGTACTGATTTTTACCATGCAATCAAAGTTTACATGACAGAGTCTCTTATGCCATAGCCAACTTTCATCAATATGTGCAATCAAGCATGTCTTTTCACTGTTATTCAAATGAAAGATGTTACCTCTAGTTTGATTTTCGGTTGCAATTTCTAAACCAGTTCTATTCATGATTTTCCATTTTCCATTTTTGAATTGTAACTGAAATCCTTTTTCAACTAATTGACCAACACTTAAAAGATTATGCTTTAAACCTTCAACATAGTAAACATTTTCAGTGTTATGCTTACCATCAAGAGATATTGTACCTTTACCTTTGATCAGACAAGCTTTATCATCTCCAAATCTCACTAAGCCTCCATTATATTCTTGAAAGTTCAAGAATTTACTTTTATCACCAGTCATATGATGTGAGCATCCTGAATCAATGGTCCATTCATCCTTTACTTCAACTTTAGCTGCCGGGGCTTGCTCTACCAGTTGGACTGTAGGTGCCGGTTGATCTTCTGTTATAGCAACAAAAACCCATCCATTGTCTGCCAGATCCTCATCAGAATCATCAGTCACTCCTTCATCAGCAAGATAACAAGATTTGTCTTTATGCTTCTTAAATCTGTATCTCTGATATTCAGGGTTAGTCTTGTATGTTCTTCTAGCTTCTTCTCTTAGTCTAGCATGTCTATCAAGGAATCTTGAAGCCATATGACCAATCTTATTGCAGTTAAAACATTTAAAGGGTGCTTTACCTTCATACTTACTTCCAACTGGACCTTTAGGCATTTTCCTTGCAAATAGTGCTTCAAGTTCTTCATTTTCTTTCCTGCTTTCTTCAAGTTCTCCTGCATAAAGGCTTTCCAATCAGATTTCTCAAATGATGGTGTAGATGATGTTGATGCTTTAAAGGCTAAATCTATTTTTATAGTAGCAACAAGACCAAATTCCTCAATTTCAAAGGCTGGAAGTTTTCCAATCAATGTATCTCTAGTTACTAATGTATTAGGCATTGTTCTTAACTCATTTATAACAGTAACTTTCATTTTATATGCCAGTGGAAATCCTCTTAAAACTTTTGAAACAATTTCATCTTCACTTAAGGTTCCTCCACAACATTTAATACCCAAAACAATTTCATTAACTCTTTCCATAAAAGCAGAAATCCTTTCATCTTCTTCCATTTTTAGATTTTCATACCTGACCCGGAAGCTTTCAAGCTTTGCAATTTTGACTGTGGAATCTCCTTCATTCAGTGTTTCCAAATGATCCCAAATAGCTTTAGCAGTGGATCTATTTGATAATCCCATGATTTGTTGATCTGTTAATGCGCTCAAAAGTGCTTCTCTTGCTTTGCAATCATTTTCTTCATCTTTTCCCACGGTAGGTGGATTAGGCTGACCGGGAGTAGGAGAAGTATAGCCATTCTTTGTAACTTCCCAGATGTCCTTTCCAATGAAATTTAGATGTGTCTCCATTCTGATCTTCCATATGCCATAGTTGGTTCCATCAAGTTTAGGATTGTCCTTCCTGAAATAGTTAGTCGATATTTGATCTCCTCAAGCTGTTAAACTTCTGCAAAAGAGGACTATGCTCTGATACCAATTGTTAGGTCCCGGAGACAACTGAGAGGGGGGGGGGTGAATCAGTTGTCTAATAAATTCAAACCCAAAACAACTTAACCAACTAAATGTTGAATACCAGTAAACCAGTCTTTTATACCGGTTGATAGTTTTATCAATTAATTGTAATACCGGTAAATATTAATGCATGAAACAAAAAGATAAATTCATCCACAACACATAACACCAATATTTGTATGTGGAAACCCTGTAAGGGAAAAAACCACGGTCGGAAACCTTACCCACAATTAGATGATACTACTGCAAATAGTAAGTGTGTATAAATGGGGTCTGCACATGCAGTAAGGCCAAGCGCCTAGAGCTCACTGCTCAAACACAAAATAGGAGTCACACTGACTACAATTGGATGGTTAAATCCAATAAGGATGTACTGCTCAAAATAGCATCTTCATATGTTGGATTCAGTACCGGTGTAGTTCTGATATGCCTTCACAAAAATCTTGCTTCAACCTTCGAATGATGTCTGCGCGTATAGCTCTGCTTATTCTCGCATATACCTTCACACAATTCTTTTTCACATTCCCACTTCCGATCTTACAAATAAGATCTTACATTTATATCATAACCTAGGACCAATTTTAGTAGGTCGACTCTCAAAGATATTACAATAAAATCAATTTACAATTAAAACAATATCTGATGCAATAACCGATTCAACATGTCGGCTTGATGCATTTACAACAATAATAAATCATCTCCATAGCGTGCCATGCTGATCTGGAAAAGATAATCCTGTCGGTGTATAACCTGGACCTATTTGCTGGTAAGAACAAATATGCAAATACGAATATGCTAATAAAGAAATCTTAAAGACAAAGTGTCCAAATGATGTCTTTGACATAACCAGGTGTTTTCCATGCCATTCTAAGTGCTGGTGATCATTATATCCTGCCGGTGTACCAGATACTGGTGACTATGCATAAGTCATTTGTTTGCCGGTGAATGTTGTTGATTCTCCAAAGTGCCAGAGTTGATAAGGTTTAGTAGGTGTTGACATCAATGACAAAACCATACCAAAATACCAACAATCACATGGAGGACTTATCTTAAGAGCATTGCATCACCTATTGAAGGTATAATTATCTACATTCAAGCATTTCAATTAATGATCTAACCTTACCCTCATAGGGAAAGCTTTTCTGATTCAATTCAAGTTCAATTTATATTTCAATTAGGGTTAATTCTGAACCCATGGTTTGACCTAGGAAAATCCCTATACACAATATCCTTTTTCTTGTTTTGTGTGTAGGTATAGGTTCTCGATGAAGACACGGAGTTCAGGAAACCTTGAACACATCGATACAAACCCCTTCTCAAAATTTGGACCTAGTTTTTTGGGACCAAGGTGCTTGGGGCACCCCTATCCAAATTGGGGCATTGAGGGTGACCTTGTCCTCAAGGTTTACCTCTATATTTTGTAGTTGATTTAGTCTTAGCCTTATAAATTATATTTCTAAAAACCAGTTATAAGGCAAAAGACCAAGGCATTCTAGGTTACCAGGTCCCGTAGATTTAGCTTTGGATCATTGCTACAAGTGCACAATCAAATTTTCTACCCATTCCTATAATTGTTGTAGAGTCTCTATTAGTTTATCAATCAATTTTAGTGTTTTAAGTTCATACATGTACCTTCTTATCCTAGATTTAGCCTTCAATTTACATCTTGTCAATTGCATCTTCAACTCAAACAAAAGGCAATCAAATTCAATTAGCAATCAACCCTCTTCCTAATAGAATTAATTTTGGATCTCTTGGGTTCATTCTCCATTTTTATGTTTTGTTTGTAGGTCATGTTCTAGTTTACATAACTTAACTCGTGAAACCCTATTTTCATCAATTACACATGGCCATAATTGATTCTCTTCTAGATAGACCACAAGACTCTACTCATTATGGATTATTAGTAAAAATTTATTGGTCCTTCTGTATAATATTTTTGATACATACCTTGTTGGTCCCAATAATCCTTATTATCATGACATCTATACTTACCTCCATGATAACATTGAAGAACAAATTAGACCACTGAGAGGGGGGGGTGAATCAATGGTAATCTAAAAACTTTAACTTTTTGGATTAAATAAAACTCTAATAACTGTAATCATAGAACTATGAGTAGAGATATGAAATACGTTTATGCACACACACACAAAGAAAACTCAGAACACAAGAATATACGAGGAAAACCCACGGTGGGGAAAAATCTTGGTGAGAAAGGTTGTTGGAGTCTACTGCTCTAATCCAGCCTCACTGTGAAAAACTGATTACAAATTTTAGGGGCACCAACCCAAAGGAGCACGAACCCCTGAAGTTTATGGGCACCAACTCAAAGGAGCACCAAACCCTAACTTTATGGGCACCAAACCAAAGGAGCACCAACCCCTAGCTTTGAGCACCCACTCAGAGATGTACAATAAAAAGGTACTCAATAACAAATAAGCACCTTGTTAGAAATGAGGTTTTGTAACTCACAAATGTTTTGCTCTTTAGATTGATCCGATTCTTTTATGCTCTCTAATTTTAGGCCTCAATATCATCTCTCTACTCTCTAGTCTTTTTGGTCTCTATTTCTCTCTGATCTCTGCTTTGCTTTGCCAGTCACTTTCTCTGCCCCACTTTGAATGACTAACCTTTTGTGTTGTATGCCTTGACTTTGTGCCCTTTGGTCTTTAATCTATTCTCTTCACCTTTGTGCTCTTCTTTATCTTCTCTTTGCTCTTTCTTTCAAATCCCTCTTATCTTTTCTCCATCAAATGATCTTCCTACATGCAATAATTTCTATAATGTTAGGCATGCACTGTCATCATGTTATTGGCACCTGTGGGAGCTGTTTCTCTACACTCTCTCTATTATGTAGCCTCTGCTTTTACAAAGCTTCTTCTCATGCACACTAATCACACTCTCTCTACTTCACACCTCACTTCTTTTTTTTAATCCAACCTTTTGCATTTCACACTTCCATTTTTAGGTCTTCCACGCAACCCTAGGATATTCCCTCCAAAATAAAATTCAAAAAGTAATCTTCTTGGGATTCTAAGAAATCTGCTATACTGTCTTATTTAGCCACCATCATTAATTGTATCATTTTTTCATCAATTTTTCTCTCTATTTCAAGATTTGGTAATCTTCACTTGCCCATGGAGGTGATGTTTTGTCGACTAGAGATCTTTTGATCTTCTTGAGCCACTCGCTTGATCCTCTATTGGTTCTCCATTAAATGTTGCTTTGTTCTTTGCAGTCTGCTCTATACTCTAATCACTAACTTTAGTAATCTTCATATGTCTGATGATATTTGATCTTTTCTTGGTAGATCACCTCAAGCCACACACTAGTCTGCAACAGGGTCGCCATTAATGATTTCTTCACTCTTTCTCGACATGGCCTAAAAAGATCGACAACTACCTTATTAAAATCATATTTATCACTAACTTCATCATATCACATCTCCTCTTCAACCACCAGGAAGCCACATGTCTTCATATTCGATGTCCAAATCACCTAGTTAAACTTGGTCAACCGCCACATGGATCATCTTCCTTATCGACATGCAAATGTATCATCACAATCTTCTCATTAGACGTTTAAATTACTTAGTCAGCTTCGATCAACTATCTGTGTGAGCAGTTTATCTATCAGAATATATATGTGGCATCAAAATTTGTCTTCAAAGTCATACAAACAACTGCAGTCAACCTGTCACATGGACCTCTGTGTCTATTGGGTTGCCAACGTGTCAACAGAATCACCTCTAACAGTCACAATGACCTTAAACTATGTCGCCACATATCTGCATCGCCTATATACCTATGGGATTGCGGGGGCCACTATCTTCTTTCCCTATATTACCCAACATCATCATTCATGTGCCCATTTTACCTATGCGGGGTAATCTTCAACAAAATCCTTCCTTTGTACTCTTGATGCGAATAACAGGGATCAGTTTCCTCTTCACTCTTGTTAGCCTGCACCACACCTTGTACAAGCATCTTGACTTGTGCATGGTAAGGACCTTCAAGAAATCACCCTTCACTCTTGTTAGCCTGCATGACCATTCACTTTCCATTTACATGTTGTAGGGAGCCATGAACTCTTTTGGTTTTCACTGGCACAAGATAGCGGGAGACATCTCTCCCTTCATCTTGTGTTACCTTGCAAGATCATCATACACCCATTTTACATGGTACGGGATAGAAGGATACACCATTCTCTTTGTTCTTACTTACTTTGTACGACCATCGCATTTCTCTTTTCTATGCTACAAGATAGCGGGGGACACTATTTCCCCTTTGAATATTTTTTTATCCCGCACTGGTTTCACTTTAGCCTCCATACCCTTGTGGAGTGGCAGGATTCCTTTATCTACTTTGATTTTCTTATCCCATAGGCCCAACTTTCTTAAAATTTTCTCATCGCGGGATAGCAAGGGCTACCACTTATTTTACTATTATGTTATCACGCAAAGGTCACCCTTCTTCTATCTTTTTTCATCACGAGATAGTGGGGAACTCCAATCACTTTGCTTTTATGTTACCCCGCAAGATCTTCTTATTCCTAGTCTTTATGTCGTGGGGTAGTGGGGTGCATTTCTTTGTGTTAGTTACCCCCTTGTGATCTTTCCATTTTGACTTTTTGTAGTGAGAGATAGCGTGGGCCACCTTTCTATTTGTCTCTTGTTTCCCTACATGGTCTTTTTTTTATTCCTCTCGACACGGGATAATGATGGATGCCTTTATCTTAGCCATTTGTGTTACCCCGCATGGTAACCACTCTTCCAATTTTTATGTTGTAGGAGAGAAAACATGTTGTGTTGTGTGCATCACTAATCTCTTGTCATAGTAGCCTTTGATCAATACATATAGTTTACCATGAGATAGCGATAGCGATAACATGGTGTGTTATGTGTATATCAATGCAACAGAGTGTGACTAACACGACCTGCTAGTGACACAACAACCATACTTTTTATGAATTAGACAGGCTCACCCAATGCATTTCCAACTCAAATGTCTATGTCTTCCTTGTCCATTTTCAGGCTCAGATAACACACTTCATGATTTCCTCCTATATCCCTGAGTGTGACTAACACAATGTGCCAACTAAAACTGCTTGTGACTGTGTGCGCCTAACATGGCATGTTATACATAATTGAAACTTTAATTTTTTTAATTCAAACCGGATTTAACCTTCCCTTGCCTACTCAATGGTTGATGACTTATTCGTCCAATTTCCAGTCCCAATAGCACATCCCATGCTTGCCTTCTATATCTTCGTGTGGGACTAACACACTGTGTTATATGATGTTGCAACAACACTTATGCTCTTGGTCAAACTTGTTTGCACCATGCTATAACAACTCTATGGACTTGGTCCTTTAATCACCTACAAGTCCAATAGCAGATTCCTTTGTGCTCTCTATCTTATTTGAGACCATTGACTCCATACAACCTCCATGCATATTCATTCAACCTACACAACTCTACTAACCTGATGAAACATCATATCAACCAATCTGATCTTCCTTTGAGGTACACATCTTCTTGCTGTCAACTTGAGACCATACCATCTCTATCAATCTTGAGATCTTCCTCTGGGGCACATATCATGTTGCACCATCTTATTTGCAACCTATAACATGACCTGGTGGATATCAATGGCCACACATTTCTCTCTTATGCAACATCATCAAATTAGCCTTGCACACACACATGTTGACATCAATGGCAACTTCAATGCCAACAAACATCCTCCCAAAAAACCTATCCTAAAAAGAAAATATTTATCCAACATTTTTCCTATTTCACCATCCTTGCTGACACACTCTATTGAAGGAGCTTTGATGGTTCTTTACTTGGATGTTTTAACTTAAAAGATACCTCTCACAAATAAAGATGTTCATTATGGTATTTGTGGTGCACGTAATAGCAACATAGTCCTAGCCAAAAATATCTTAAGAATATGCTATTATTAGCCCACCATTGAACATGATTCCTATTAATGTGAAACAAAGTATTTCACTTGTCAATAACACGAAGATCTAATTTGTACAATATTGTAGGCATTGAAACCTATCGCTACTCTTTGGAAATTTTTGTAGTGGGGTCTCAATCTCATTGGTAAGGTTCACTTAGATTCCTCTAATGGTCATAATTTTATCTTCACCACTACCAAGTACTTCATCAAATGAGTTGAAGATATTCCTCTTACATACATTACTCACAAAAAATCATCCAAGTTTGTCTTCTACTAAATTATTTATCAATTTGAAATCCCTTTTTTATTGTTATTGACAATGATTAGTCATTAAAAAAATAACAAAGTTTGCACTCTTTTCAATAACTTCCATATCCAACATCACTTCTCCACCCCATATTGACCACTAAGTAATGTTCAAGCATAGACATATAATAAAACCCTCTTAAAAGGTTATCTAATATTATCAATTATGTTTGTCATGATTGACACCTACAATTTAATTCCATTGTTTATGCCTATCACACTGGCATCGACCACCAATTGGTGTGCTTCCCTATTCACTCATTATTTACTCTGAATTAATAGTACCTATCAAGATCAAAATTCCATCATTGTGCATTTCTTTGCATAATCTCACTGATGAGGAGTATCAAGTTATGTACTTTCATGAGCAATTTTTTGATGAGCAATGCCTCAATTCCCTTAACCATCTATGATCATATCAGAATCACATTTGTCAAAATTGTAATAAGAAATCAAAACTTATTAATTTGAAATTGGTGATCTTGTGCTCAAGTCAAATTGAAAAATCTATAAGATATAGATAAGAAGGAAAAATTTGAGCCTAGTTGGTTAGGACCATATGTCATTATCGACCAAGTATGGTTCAAAAGTATATCAATTAGCTATAGTTGAGTGTGAAGTTCTTTACAATCCTAACAAAATTATGCACCTCAAGTATTTTAATTCCTAATCGAGGAATATGCCAATAGAAAACACAAAAAATAATTGAAGAAAAAATTGGAAAAATAAATCAAAATAGTAAAGATAAAAATCACTCTCTTGTGAAAACCACTTTTACTGGTGCCTTGGGCAAGTATCACAGTGAAACCTAATTGTAGGATTCATGTCTATTAAACCAAACTTCACCATATTAAAGGTCCTCATTCATCACCTATCTATGAGTATACTTCTTCCACCTATTCATTCATTCCCATCGTAATTGTAAGCCCCTCTATCCACAACATTTTATGCCTTATTTTATATTGGGGGTAAGTAATTACCTCCCACTTTGGAATAAGTCTTGAGACATTTCTTCTTGCTCATTTAGTGGTTTGGACGCCTTTTTAATCCCATAAATAATAATTAATTTATATTTTCCATCAATAAAACCTCACACAACAAAACATGGCCTACATCCTCAAGCTACACACTTGAAACATCATGCATCCAATGTAAATTGAGAATTCAAATCCAACCTCAATAATATATAAATTTCACACCATTTTACTTTATGAATTTCTCTATTTTATCTATCACTTTCCTTTAGAGGATGCATGCTTCCCCAAATCAAGCATAATACTCATCGATTTATCCTATTAGTGCCTTGGTAAGAGGTAAATTGTTGTATGCTAGTTGACAAGTGATCATTTGTTTCTTTTATTTATTTGATCTTTTGATTTATTTTTCTCCTTTGATTAATGTTTTGACCCATATTATGCCTACACGTGGTTCTTACTATCACTGTATATCATTGTCTTCTTTGACTGGTATACTTTCAATCATGGTCTATTATTTTTGCATGTCATATGTTTTGGTTATTCTCACATGAACCATTGAGTTTAATCACTTTGAGATGTGACAATAAATCCTAATTGTATATATTGGTTGTCTCACGAGATATCTAGTACTTGAGTGTCAAATGTCTTATTGAGTGTTACGACATCTTATTCTTTATTGTTTGCTTATGATTTAATCTATATACTAGATACATTATACTGACATCATTAATTGGAACCTTGTACAATTTACACCACTTTGTGTGCCCCTAATTTAGTGTGGCCCTTCTTAGCTCTCCCTCGGGTCCATTTTCAGTCTTCTCACCTCAAATTTGATGTCATTTATCTACATAGATAATTGAACCTATGTCTCAGGTAGTGCAATTCGCTTTCTTGAATGTTTTCCCTATTTTGGGTGTACCATGGCACCCAAGGCATCTTGGTCCAGGACCAGGGCACTTGAGGCATCCTCGTCCTCCTTAAACAATACCTAATTTAAATGTGTCAATGCACTTCCCCAACCTGATGATTTTGGTTCTCGATGTCTAATTTGACAATTGGAGGTCAGGATAATTAGTAAGTTACCTCGGGAACCCTATATAAGAAGCATTGTTTTGATTCATTTTCATATATCATGTCCATCTATTATTCATGCGTCAACATCAAGCATTAAATATTCAAGGCAACATTTCATCCCACAATATTCTTCAAGCATCATGGAGCAACAAGTCTACATCAATCTTCATGCAATAATGTTTGTTTGATTAGGTCATTCATGTTCATGTCATGTCAAGCCATGTTATCACACCAACACTTATGATTATATTCAAAGAGCATTACATCATCATCCATTATCAATTGCAACAAATCAAAGGTGTATCATTAAGCATTTTGTTTAGTATTTCAAGTTCAATTTCAATTTAATTCAAGGGTTGATTCCAAACCCGTGGTTTTACCTAGGCAAACCCCTTGTAACAAAACCATTTTACTTCTTTGTATGTGACAGGTGATAGATCCAGGAACCACAGACAAATATTTTGGTAAATAATTTGATGATGATTAGATTTGACTTTTGTAGGAGAAAAAATTAGAAGACCAAGTCTATTTTTGCATCCCGGTCCCACAAATGTCTTATGAGATTCAAAGAATAGATTCTAAGTGACATTATAATTCTAAAAGTTTCCTATTTTTTTGCATCTGATAGCTGGCAACTAGGTCAATTTTTGCATCCCAATCCTACACTTTCAAGCCAAATTTTCAAACACGGGTTCCTCCCTCTTCCTTCTGTCAAGATCTAGCTCCATGTCTAGATATTGTGCATGTAGCTTGTTGTTTATGATATTTTATGTCAAATTCTAATCATTTACCCAAATCTAGCTTTAAAAATACACCATTTTCAATTGCATCCTCAACTAATAAAAAAGGAGAGTAGAATCCAATTTGCATTTAACCCTTTTCCTAATAGAATTGAGGTTGGATCTCTAGAGTTCACTCTTCCTTTTAATGTATTTGGTAAAAATAAGTGGATTCATAGCCTAACTTGTGAAAACCCTACTCCACACCCTTTACATTTTGGTGAACCCAACACTTTTATACATTTATGATTTGGTATTTTTAAATTTGATTTTTCATAGTGGAATTCACAAAATCCGATTGGTTTTGTATTTCACACATGATTACATTATTTGTTAGCTATATTTGTAAAAACCATGTGTTGCATAATAGATTCTTTCATTTCATGTTTCTTATATTGTTTCATAGTACTTTCACATATTGTGTTATAAGGGTTTCAATAATAATTCCAAATTATAAATCATTATTCAAGGCTTTTATTCATGTTTCATGTTGCTATATAATAACATTAAGGAAATTAATGGAATATGTAGATCTCATAAAAGCTTTGGTGGACAATACCCTTGATAATCCAAGAGATGATATTGAAAATAATAACACTTGTACATCTCCTAGGGTATCTTTTGCTAATGAGGAAATAATCAATACTCCTATCAATGATCTCCCCAAGGGGGAAGTGACATTGAAGAGTAACATTAAACCATTGTCTTCCCATAAAGATATTTTAGAGAAAGGGGGCATGACAAACATGTTGGTGCATTAGTCACTCTATATCCTTCTTATTCTCCTAGATATTGTCTTAATTATCAACATATTTTGAGGCAAGACAATGTTATGAATTATATTCATTACCTATCTCCTAATATAACATTGAGAAAATATGAAGCCTTGTATGACGAGGATCTTCCTTCCCAACCTAATAAAGTGGAAATGAATAATGACAGAAAAGAGGATATTTCTTCCTCATCTATTCATCCCTTTGGCCCTTCGAAAAGTCCTTACAAAACAAATTTTAAAAAAATCCATAATGAGAGTCCTTCTCCTTTACAATTAAATACATGTTATTAGGTTGGCTATGTTTTTATTTCAAACAAGGCTATAGTAGACAAGGGCTTGGAAAAATGGAACAAGGAGTTAAGGTCCCTATAGATCCCCCTTTACAATGCACTAAAGAAGGTGTAGGATTTCTCCTTCCTTCCTTATCAATCCTTTTACTATTGGAAAAAAACCATTTCCCTCCTTTTCCTTGCCATATAATATCTCAAGGGACGAGACCTATCCATATCGACAATCAAGAAAAACTAGCGACAAGAATCTTTTGGAGGCTCGAGTATCATAAAAACATTACATTTCCTTTTGTCAAATATGTTAATAATTATAAGAACAAATATGGTAGTGTATGTTGCCTCTTTCATTATAGATATTATCATTATATTGGTAATTGTAAATCTTTTAAAGCATTTGTTCAATTTTATTTTTTTTATCGGTAATTTTTGTAGTATATTAATTCAGAAATAAAAGATATACAACCACCAACATCCATAGGCCATTTAAATGTTGTAAACAATGACCCAAAATATCCACAATCATAACCTATTCTACAACCATTCAAATGAGAAACCAAAAGAGGAACCAGTCTTGTGCATCTCCCGCACCAAATATTACAGACATATGACTAAAAACAACTAATAACAATATATTAAAAGAGCATGGAAAAAACAATGGCCAAATGTCCACTCACTCGCTCTCGCTCTAGTTCACCTTCTCCCCATCCACCTTATTAGCCGACGCTTTACCCCTTGCCGCTTCGCTTTTCATCTTTGCAATGCATTCCAAGCATCCAAAGTCAAGGTCTCCTTCCAAACTCGCCAACAATTGAACAACCCGCCCTTCCTCAAACCTATCTCACAGGTCCCTCCCAACCTCCATCCATGCCACCACCTTTAAAGCCTTCAAGACTTCATCCGTCCTAATGAGTTTTACACAGAGCTTCATGGCTTCCCAACCAATGCGGGCTTGTTCGCGATGTTGGTCGTTTATGTCATCCTCCAGTCCACGAACAAACAACAACAACTCCTCCAAGTCATCACCCTCCTTAATGAAAATATTTGTCCGGGGCACTACCCACTCCAAAATGGAGTTGAGGTTGATTAGATACTCCCCGTCAATCAATTTTGTCAGAGTGAGTGTGATTTTCTCTACCTCCGGCTCAAAATCGCATGCCCATGCCAAAATTAGGGAATACACCTCCATGTTCATTCGGTAGAGGAAATGGATGTGCAACACCTCTTCTCCAAGCATAAGGCATGCCACACTCCACAATTTATCCTTCTTGTACCTGAAGAGCCCCTGCATCCTCTTCTCCGATACTATGCCCAGAAACAACACCAACTTCTTCTCAGTTCGCAGAGTGAAATTTTCTTCCATGAAACCCGCACAAAGTATTCACTCCAGCTTCTACAATACAAATGACATAAAAACCATTAAAGATTACATTAAATACGAATGTAGCCACCAGCTCGCAAACCAAAGGAATTAAATTCCTCCACCGTTGTTTGAGATGGGTAATAAATGCAGGTGTGGTGGTGTAAATGCCATGAGATTTCACAATAGATTTGCTGCACTTCGCCACCTTCTCTAAAATGTACTGTCTACCATGGACAACTGCCACTTTTAATAGTAAACACCATCTCAGATGTACTTGCCATAACGGGCTTCCTTGCGTGCATTTTGTTGGCTGCATATTTCTAGGACTGCATTTAAGACCACTTCCACAATCTTTTGTCTCCATTCCACCACTTGGCCATATAACTACTCGTGTCACAACCAATATTTGAGAGTAGATTTGCCACTACATTTGCACCTTTCCTGACATGGGAGACATGGAATTCCTCGAAATATTTGAGTTTCTCTCGAATGATAGACACCCAATGAGATAATTTCTAGGATGGAGTGTTGCCTTTAGTAATTGCATTAATGACCACCTGAGAGTCTTTTTCCAAATTCAACCATTGGACTTTCATATTTAAGGCCAACTCAGTTGCCAAAAGTGTCGCCCGAGCCTCCGCTTCATTATTCATACCATCCTACAGATGTCGTGCTCCTTTGAAAAGGATATATCCTTTATCATTCCTCGCCACTACCCCAACACCAGAGATTCCCCGATTTCCTCTCGAAGCACCATCAAAATTTATTTTTATCTATTCCTTGCTAGGTGGCTCCTATATGACCTCCCCTTTATCTGATGAAGGATTATTTCCCAAAGTCCCATTAACAGGTTGGTCAATGGAGTACTCATTTTTTCAATATTTATGTGATAGATCTCTTATCTATATCACACTAGATCTCATTCTTTTTCTCGATCCAAATTGAAGGTGGTAGCACTATCACTTCCTTTCCCTATTATGTTGCTCCTCACTATGTGATCTTAGTAGCTTACCTTAGTGGGGGATATTATCATTTATGGTGGTACAAATTCACATGCAATCATACTTGGATAGAAAAATAATAGCCTTTTCCTTGTCTCCTTTCTTGGAGGGGCAAGAATTACTTTTCAATTTTCTCTCTTTTAAGGGTTTCCTTTTCTTTTGTTGAATTGCATATTTTATAGCTTGATGTCCTCTCTTAAATAGTGTAGTCCTCCATGTGAGTACATTCATGTCCCTTGGTTGGACCTATTCCTTATTTGTAGTGGTGTATCTTTTTATGACTAATCTCTCCTTGGTGAATGCATGCAATCCTTCACTAAGAATCCACTTTTGCCTATAAATGGGAAGGTGTGCATTCTTAGTCTCCTCACCCTTTCAAAGTTATTATCTTTATTCAATATTTATACTTTTGGGAGGTGGATATATTTGGGTAAATATCTCTTCCTCTGCGCATCCCTCAAAAGGATCCCATTACACATGTTGCATGATCTTTTTACAATCATCTTTCCTTGCTCATAAGAGTTATGTCTCTTTAGCTTGGAGTTATGTACATTCTTGCTTCAAGGATATCTCCTTGGTGATAAAGGTGTCTATCCTATTTCATATACGAGTCTTTGTTGTCATTGATGTCAAACCTATTTTTGTGGTTCAAGATGTCAATCTACTTGGTTTGGTTGACTTGTTGATGGTACGATCATTTATTTGATTATTGGTTTGGTCCAGTTATTGGTGCTAATAGTATGGAAGTGATGTAATGTTGAATTATTTCATCTAAAAGTGTACAATGATTAATTTTTCTTGATGTTGGTTGCATCTGGTTGTTGGCCTAGATGTCTATTAGTTAGTTATATGATGCAGAGTTGTATGTATATTCTTGTGTTGATTGATATAGAATTTTTAGGATAGGTGGTTATGCTATGTTAGCTTTCTTGATGGATAAGGTTGATGATATAAGGTATTTCAGAATGTGCAACATTCCTTATCTTGCTATTTCTCTATGGTTGTTGTGGATATTTGAATATTGTTCCTATCACGTTATGATACTTTGGTGATGATTTGCATATCTTGTATTTGGGAGTGTAGGTTAAGTTTTTTAATAAAAAAAATTGTAATCAACTGACTTAAGTGTTTTGGTCTGATTGCGTGTAAAGTCCTTTTGGTGATATTTGGAAGGTGTGTTGACTTGGTTTGTATGTTGGCTCGATGATGATGATATGATGTAATAGTTTGATTGATGACTTGTTTTATGTTGTCATTGATGGCAACTATGTTTTGATAGTCATCTAAGTCTTTTAGGCCAACTGGCAAAGCATAACCGGTACAAGAGACAGTTTAACAGTGAAACAACAAATAGGACTTCAACCGATAAACAAGGATCAGTATTACATTCAAGCAACCGGTACGAGTGATTGATGAAGAGTTAGGTGATGCAATTCTACTGGAATGTTGGAGACAGGTACTTACAGATATATCCCACACCGCATTGGCAGATTCAACTAAATGAGCGAGTTATGATGAGTAGAGCAGTTAGTCTTGAAGAACCATTAACCAGTAGAGAAGAATGACATAAATCGGTTAACCCGTTGTATTTATGCTTTATTTTTTGGTTGTTATGTCGGTGGTCGACATAAGTAAGATGTGCTGAGCAAGATTGACTAGATTCATTAAACCTAGGAACTTGTTCCAAGGTTGTTAGCCGACTAAGTTGAGATGTTTATAAAAAGTGTGATGAGTTATGAGATAAATGATGAGATCATAAGCATAGATTGAGAATTTGATTGTGCAGTGAATTGTGAAGCATTGTATTGATGTATTGTTGAAGTATATTGCAAAACTGAAGAGAATCTTATCAGGAACAAATGTGCTATATGCAGATCATCTAGCTGTTGTTTCCTAATAGTTGCAGCAGTCAAAATCCCTTAACTGGGTAGGTCCTAACAGGCATGATTATATAAATCCCTTAACCTGGTAGCTCAAAAAATTGAGTTTAAATCCTCCATCGAGGTTACTCCTAATAGAGTAAAGCTTCTAACTGAGATAAGTTGTAAATCCCCTCATCAGGTGACTCCGAATAGGGTCTGCTCTTAACTGGGCAAGTTTGTAAGACCTTAACCGGTCAAAAATCTCTATTCAGCAAATAGTGAATCTTGTGGGTACTAATTCCCAGCGTAGTTTTTCCCATTTGGGTTTCCACGTGAAAATCATTGTGTTATGGTGTGCATGTCTTATTTGGTGTTGGCTTATGTGGTTATCTTTCTTGCATGCCTATTGTTTTTAAAGTTGATTAAAGTGGTGATCAAATTTATATTATTTTTGCTTGCACTGATTCACCCCCCCGCTCTCAGTGCCTTATAAGTTTATCAATTGGTATCAAAGCCTAACTCCCTTAAGGCTTAATCACTTGGGAAGGATCCCTAAGGCTAACATGGGGGAAGGAATGAGTTATAGAGAGTTGTTTAACCGACTTGCAGAATCTAAAGAAGCCCTAGGTGAATTGAGGGTTAAGTACAAGCTTCATTGGAAAAGAGGAGAGAGTTAGCTGAACAATTGTATGAACTTAGTGAAAGCAGTTCATCTGAGGAAGCAAACATGGATGCTTTGGTGAATGAAGTGAAAAAGTTAAATGATGATAAGTCAAATTTGAGGAGATAACTTGAAGCCCTAACTATTAGGATGAGTCAAGAGTTGGAAGCCAGAAGGACTGCTGAAGACAAAATCAGAGAAAAGGAACATGAGATCTTTAAATTGAACCAAGAGGTTGGAACCCTGACTACATATCTTCAAGAGGAAAAAGAAAAAAGAAGAAGTAAAGGCTGATCTAGACATGGCAATGTCTCTTAGAGAAAGTCTGATGAAGAAGAATGAAGATCTAACTAAAGAGCTGGATAATGCTAATGAGTTACTGTCTAAATTTAACAAGAGCTCTACTATGCTTGATGAGCAAATCCAGTCTCAAAGGATGAAAGGAGAGACACAAGGCTTGGGTTATACTACATATGAGAAAGGTGAGTCTTCTGGTACTAAGGACAATATGGAAGACGGTAAATTTGCACCTAAGATCCTAAAAACCACCAATAAGAAAGTCCACAAACCTGTATGTTTTAATTGTCATAAGCCAGGACATGCTGCTAATGTTTGTAGAAATAGATCTAGTTCTTTTGATGATTATAGACCTAATAACTATCAAGGATATAAACCTAGAAATTTTAATGGATATTGCTACACTTGCAACATGTATGGGCATAAAATAGTTGAATGTAGGTATGGAACAAATAATCCGACACCTCACATGAATCAGAGGTCTGGTGGTGATTAGCAAAGAACTTTTAATAATTGGAGAAATCCTAATTGGCAGAGACCCTATGCTAACCGGTCTAGTCCCCATGAGATGGAAAAGAGAATGAATGTGATTTGTACAATCTATCATAATTTTGGACATGTAGCTATGAATTGCAGAAGAAGAACTGGTAGAGCCAATGCTGGACCCTAGAGAGCATCTGGTATGGCATGTTATCATTGTCATCAATTGGGACACATTGCTAGGTCTTGCAGAGCAAGAATAAATCAATCGATAAATCAATCTGATGACCGGAAAGGTAAGAAGAAAGTTGATGTGTAGGAGACCAGGAATGAAATGAACAAAATCTGGAGAAAGAAGAGCGATGAGAAGCCATCGAAAGAGTCTCATTCTTCACCCAGTGTGGAGAACCCTTCACCTATTAACTAAGCTATCTATAAAGCTTTGGGGGAGCTTATTGTCAAATCTATCTTCAAACCCCCTATATGATGTACGATACATTAAATGTGCATACTTTGATGCATTATGACATTGTGAAGTATTTTTATGATCAAACTAGTAGGTTTGATGTGATATGAGAACCAATAGTATGCTTTTGGGTTGAATGGTGTTTTAGGGTTTATGTGTTTATACAATCGGGAAAAACATTTAATGTGATGGGTGATAAAGCAAATAAAAGGAAGTTTTTAATGTCATTTGTCACTTTGCATTATTGAGAGCACCTGAAGAGAGAAGAAAGTAGAAAGAGCTTGTGATTGCTCGATTGGCAAAAGATTAACAAGAGATTTGAGGAGATTTGTGATTGGTAATCAGTGAAAGAGAATTTTTGGTGTTGAAAACCTAGTTGTAGAGGTAGTAAAAGGTATTTATTCAAAAATCTATCCATCTGTTTCAAATTATGAGTCTTTGAAGATAGATAAACCACATTTGGTAGATGTAATTGTTAGACCTCGACCGGAGTTTAAGAGGCACCCTTTTAAATCGATCGAAACCGATCCCGCTAGAACAATATCTGGAGTTCCGTATGGAGTTTTGCATGTAGAAGATGTTATATCCTTTATTCACTGTAAGTTGGAAGATCTTGGAATCTTTTTTATATTAGATCAGTATAGATTGTTGAGTGATAAGAATGGATTGTTGAAGGAACAGTTTAAGAGTGTTACCGACAAAGGTTTTCACCATGCACTGAACTCTATTGATGATTTTGAGGATGATCATGTGAGATATGTTTTGAGCCGTGTGCATGATCACTTTATGTGGCTTGATTAACCACATAAGATCACTAAGGAAGCAATTCATGCAGTAATCGTATTGTGTGACACTAGTGAAGTTCTTGTATTAAGATTAGTCCCTAAGGATGATGTAGCCAAGCTGACCAAGTCACGATGGGATGGAAGAGTGATGGATGTCAATGAGATTGAGGATCCCGTAATGAAATTTTCTTCTATGATCATTGGATATCGGGTATATCATTCTAGAAGAATGAACAACATCCCTACTGCAACCATTCACACAACTTATTGGATGATTAAGGAAAATGTGGATTATGATTTGTCTTCGACATTAAGAAGTTAGTTGGTACTAAATATTTAATCCATAAAAAAAGATAAAAGACAAAAATTCAAGTTTGGGCAACTGATTGTTGGTCTGTTCTTTTACTTTCAGAACTTCTTTCCAAGTATTGGTGATGTTTAATGGTTCGAGGATACACCGAAAATGTTACAAATGAAGAACAATTTAAGGATGTTGGGAAATGATTTCAACAAGATTACTTGGGGTTATTTCAAAGATTTTCAGAAAAAAGATGCATGAGAGAGAGGATACCAACACAGGTTGTTAAGAGATATGACGATACCATCTGCTTTATGGTTGACATTGACACTTGTCAGATGGAGGTAGTTGATCCCAGAACATCTTGGGTGATGCCTATGGGCTACAAAGTTGAAGCTAATATTTTGATTGCTTATGTTGAACACTTGCTTGCACAACCGGTACATTCTACTGCAGAAAGGTTTGGTACTTATAAAGAGAAATATTTACTAGTACATTCTGAACTTAACAAACTAGTAATTGTAAAGAAGGTTAGAAAGGATGTTGAAGAGTTTGTTGTTCAACAAGGATTTACCAAGGAGGAAATAGCTGAGGCTAGAGTAAATTTTGAAGCTGGGAAGGCTGAATCATCTAGTTCCCCAACTGGTACTAGCACCGGTATGTAGACAAGAAGTGTTGAGGTTAAGAAGGAGAAACCTGTAGACGCAAATAAGGAGAAACCTTCTAAAATCCAGTTCTAGAGAAAGGGGAAAGAAATTAAGCCCCTGCACCTAAGGCATCGGTAGTAACCGGTAAAAGGAAAAAGGAGCAAGCAAAGAAATCGACAGGTGTTGATGAAGAAGAAACTGAATCAGAAGGTGAGAGGAAAGCTCTTAGAGCTAGTGGTAAAAAGTCAAAGGTTGTAGGAGAATCTACTATTAAATCAACAAAGAAACCGGTAACTAAACCTACACCTTTTGAAAAGATGTTAATAAGTATTAAGGAGTATGGTATTCTTGTTGGATTCAATAAACTATATGATAAGTTTAGTGAGGATGAGCAAAGGGAGTTAGAAAATGCAGTTTTTTTGGTGATGAATAAGTATATAAAAGCCCTAATTGAGTTAAAAGGGCAAATTCCCACTTCTTTGTATAATAAACTTGATGCAAGATGGCAGACAGTCATTAAACAAGATAAGGAATTTATTGAGTTCACTCTTAAGAATCTTCAACCAGAAGCTGTAATTCCTGACAATGATACAAAAATTGATATAATTGGTACTAAGGGAGAAAATAAGAAACAAACTGAAAATTTATAGGATGAAGATGTTCTCAGATGACTGGACAACAGGAACGGGGATAGGAGAAAGATGGAGAACAACAAAGAGCTGAAGAGCCACCGATGATCACTAAAATAGTTGTTACACAAACACCACCGATAAAGGACAAGGGGAAGGAAGAGGAGGAGACCAAAGAGAAGAAAGAAGAGGAAGAATTGAAATAAGTGAAACTAGAAACTAAAGTGACACCTTTATCACTTACCTCTAAGAAGAAAATTGATGATGATGAAGACGACGATGCACTAAGTATACAAGGACCCATCAATATGGATGCACTAAGTTCTGCAAAACTAATGGAGATTGCATCTGCCATGCAATCTAGAGCTAGGAAGAAAAGAATGAAGAAACAACAAAAGGAAGCTCAATCAATACAATGTGCAGTTGAGATTTTGTCTAGTCTTTTACAAGAGACAGACACTAATAGACTGTCTACACCGATTGATAAGTTAGGTCAATTGCTTGCTGATGCTGGTGAACAGATGAAAACTTTTGAAGATGCAGCTTATTTGAATATGGAAAAATAATATAAGAATAAGAGAATAGAACAATTAAAGAATGATATTGATAAGGACAAGGTAGCTCTAACAGTCAACAAAGACCTTATTAAAGATGCACTGCTAAATAGAGGTAAAGTTCTATCTACTATTGCAAATTTTTCATTATTTTGTGATGATTTGGTGAAGAAGCAGGAAGTGGAATAGGAATTGAAAATTTTGAGTGAATCATTTAACCACCTAAATGATTCAACTATACATTTTGGTAGATTGATAGTTGAGCTACAATGTAAGTTAAAATCTTATGAAGGAGAACATGTTAAAAGAATACAGTCTCTACAATAATTACAAACACTTTTGATTCCTAAGATTGAAATCTTGCAAAGAGGCTATAAAGAGACTAAAGCTATATTATCTACACCTGAGATGAGTACTATTTATGCCATGGAGGAGTTGTCTTATTAGATTAGAACACACGTTGAGATAACCGACACTCTTTTGGAGACTTGGCACAATGACTTGAAGTAGTTAAAGTTGCATTTTGTAGACACTTTTTCTAAGATGTCATTGTAAAAACATTTTGAACTTTTAAATCTATATATGATAATGCAAATTTTGATGTATATTGCATTTATCTTTTATGTATTTTCTTACCTTTGTCATTGTTGTCAAAGGGGGAGTAGTAGTATGAGTTAAAATTTTGAATTGTAATGGGGAGTAGTAGTATGAAAATTTTATAAAAGGTAGTTGTATATATGTTTGTAAATTTTGTAATAGCATGCAATTGCTAAGGGGGAGTATGTGTCATGATTTGAGTCAATTTTTGTATTGCACACTTAGACAAAAAATTTCCTAAGTGTTGCCATCAATACCAAAGGGGGAGATTGTTGGCTTGATGATGATGATATGATGTAATAGGTTGATTTATGACTTGTTTTATGTTGTCATTGATGGCAACTATGTTTTGATAGTCATCTAAGTCTTTTAGGCCAACCGATAAAGCATAACCGGTACAAGAGACAATTTAACAGTGAAACGACAAATAGGAATTCAATTGATAAATGAGGATAGATATTACATTTAGGAAACCGATACGAGTGATCGATGAAGAGTTAGGTGATGGGGTTCTAATGGAATGTTGGAGACAGGTACTTGCAGATATATCCCACACCGCATTGGCCAATTCAACTGAATGAGCAAGTTATGATGAGAAGAGCAGTTAGTCTTGAAGAACAGTTAACCGATAGAGCAAAATGACATAAATCGGTTAACCGGTTGCGTTTATGTTTTATTTTTGGGTTGTTATGTTGGTGGTCGACATAAGTAAGGCGTGCTAAGCAAGATTGACTGGATTCATTAAACCTGGGAACTTGTTCCAAGGCTATTAGCCAACTAAGTTGCGATGTTTATAAAAAGTGTGATGAGTTATGAGATAAATGATGAGATCATAAGCGTAGATTGAGAATTTGATTGTGCAGTGAATTGTGAAGCATTGTATTGATGTATTGTTGAAGCATATTGCAGAACTGAAGCGGATCTTATCAAGCACAAAGGTGCTATATGTAGATCATCTAGTTGTTGTTTCCTAATTGTTGCAGCAGTCAAAATCCCTTAACCGGGTAAGTCCTAACAAGCCTAATTGTGTAAATACCTTAACCAGGTAGCTCAAAAAATTGAGTTTAAATCCTCCAACGAGGTTACTCCTAACTGAGTAAAGCTTCTAACAAAGCTAAGCTGTAAATTCCCTCATCGGGTGACTCCTAATAGGGTTTTCTCTTAACTGGGCAAGTTTGTAAGACCTTAACCGGTCAAAGATTTCTATTCTACAGATAGTGAATCTTGTGGGTACTAATTCCCACCATAGTTTTTCCCATTTGGGTTTCCACGTGAAAATCATTATGTTACGGTATGCATGTCTTATTTGGTGTTGGCATATGTGGTTATCTTTATTGCATGCCTATTATTTTTAAAGTTGATTAAAGTGGTAATCGGATTTATATTGTTTTTGTTGGCAAATGCACACTCCAATGAGATATTGTAGGTCATTGAAGGTTTTGTCATTGATGGCAACCTTACAATCCTATGACACCGGCAAGACAGTTTACCGGCACCAACAAGGTCAGACTCTACACCAGCACACAAACCATCGACAGTGAAATGAAGTATACCGACACAGAAGCCGACATGAATTTTGTTTGTAATATATTTTGTTAATTATTGTAAAATCATTGTAAGCCGACTTGGAAAGTTGTAAAATGACTCATATATATAAGAGATAATTGTAGAACATTAAGAAGAAGATGGAATGAGATTATTAGGCGAAATAAGGCAGACCTATTATGTGAATTATAGGTTAAGGGTTTATGTATGAAGCAAAGCTATAAACCGGCACTGGATCTGGCATAGTAGATGCTATTTTGAAGCAGTACAAGACATTGGATTTATATAATCCATTTTGTAAGTCAGTGAGACTTCCCATTTTGTAATTGAGCAGTGAGCTCTAGGCACTTGGCCTTCCTGCATGTGCAGGCCCCTATTGTAGCAGTAATATTCTCTTATTTGCCAGTAAGTGAATATTGTGGGTCACAAATCCCACCGTGGTTTTTCCCACACTGGGTTTCCTCGTTAAACTATTGTGTTATGGTGTGTTTTTCATGTGGTTATTGCTATCTCTGTTTATTGCAATAATTTTTGTTTAGCGGTATACAGTATTGATATGCTTTACATGTTTTAAGTTAAGAAAATCTACAAACCGGTTAGATACTGATTCACCCCCCCTCTCAGTATCTGTGGGAATCCTAACAGTTTTTGCTTGCACTGATTCACCCCCTCCCTCTCAGTGCCTTATAAGTTTATCAACGTATCTTCACACATCTTCTTTACCTTCGACATGAAATGTTTTGAGCCAATGGTAATATTCACATTAAACTTTCTTTTGGATGACCTAATAGAGATTATTGTTGATTCAGTTGATATATAGGTGTGTGTGACATGGGGATGAGATAGTGAGATGTATGGTGTGAATGTGATGCAAAGTTGAAGGAAATTGGAGGTCCAAAAATATTACAATGCAATTAGATGAGTATTAAGTTGTGAACTATTATCTACATATTGATAGATGTTATTTCCAATGCAATTCAATCTATTATTCATATTGTATCTAGATAGTTCTTTTGTATCTTGCCCTAAATAAGTGATCTTTAGTTGAGCATTTATTTCTCTTGAATCTTGCCTAAGGTTGTGCACCTTAGTCTGCGAGTCCAGAGTAGTGAGCTCCCTGGCCTATGGCCTTGAACATTGTAAACATTTAATACATATTGTGAGTTTGATTCTCACTATGGTTTTTCCCAATTTGGGTTTTCCATGTAAAAATATTGGCGTTATTGTGTGGATGCATTTGTTGTTCTAGTTATGTACTTTCATGCACATATGATGAATTTATGGTTTAATTTTTTTTAATTTGAAGAAGTTTTAGTATATGTTGATTCTCCTCCCTCTCAACATCCATAGTGTTCAACAATGATGGAGGAGTAATATTGTTGTAAGTGGAGGTTGAGTTTATACAGGAGGAAGATTATTGTATGTCGGTATGGGAGATGGTTGTGAAACAAATGGAAGACTCGTAGGAGGATAAGAATATTTATTAAGAGGATTGCCTCCATGACTAACATGTGTAGGATTTTTTGGAATACATTGGGTCACTGAGAGTGGGGAGGGTGAATCAGTGACTTATGAAAATTTCATTTTTGTTATGATGCACTCAAGTATAATTTAAACTCAAGTCCAATTTTCAAAACAAAATAACTTTTACAATATAGTATGTATAAGAAAATCATATAAGATCGACAACATCAATCTACAAAGTGTTGACACAAATATTTTGAAGTGGAAAACCACTTTTAAAGATCAAATTTATTAGATCTCATTGATTACAAGTTTGGTGCCTCAATGGAAAACGAAGTTCAATACCTCACTTGGCTATACAATAAATCCTCGACAAATCACATATCACAATACAAATTTTAGTCTCTATTTTCAATTCAATTCACATATCTCCTCTCAAGTTGTATTCACAATCAAATACATAAAAACCTACACCACACTTTCCATCTACAATCAAAATTAACACATCAAACCTTGTTGATCAATAGAACAATAATATCAAAACCTTTTCTAAATCACAGTCTTCTTCAACCATTTAATTTAGGACATTAATCTCTTCATTTTTACTATTAAGGATCTGCATCAAACTGGTTTTTACTTGAGACTGTTACATATACCATTCTCACACAAAACACTTGATCATCAACTCATGTATATGAATGTCCAAACATTATATATCCTTCAATTATGTCATATACTCCTTGTACTTGGTTTTAAAACCATTACAAATTGTATTTGTTGTTAATAATAGGCTTGGAATTGCTGTCAACTGTTGTCTCCAAGCTACGAGGATGCGACTCAACTTTTGCATCTACAATCAAAATCACCAAATCAAACCTTGTTGATCAAGACAACAATAATATCAAAACCTTTTCTAAATCACAGTCTTCTTCACCCATTTACTCCAGGACATTAATCTCTTCATTCGTATTGTTAAGGATTTGCATCAAACTAGTTTTTACTTGAGACTATTATATATACCATTCTCACACAAAACACTCGATCATCAACCCATGTATATGAATGTCCAAACATTATATATCCTATGATCATATCATATACTCCTTGTAATTGGTTCTAAAATAATTACAAATTTTATTTTTTGTTAAGAACCGACTTGGAACTGCTGTCAATTATTATCTCCATGCAGCGAGGATGCGACTCAACTTTTGTTGTGGCTATTTCCAGTTGACTCAACATCGCAGACTCCTTTGGCAATTAACTCTAACCACTAGAATCATGTGCCTAAAGGGCTATTGCAATATCACAACCTTCACTTGGCGGTTTTTCCCGACCACTAGATGGCTTAGACTTCAACTGAGAGGAGAAGGCCTCCTTTTATACCCAACTATTTGAAATTTATTTGAATTTTTAAAGTAGGCCAACACAAGATCTAAATTCTCGATCACTTGATGTGACCATTGTGAGGAACAAAATTAGTTCCTGGTTGAGAGGACTATGACATTGTGACAACATTGTCCTTAGCTAGGACTGGGGTGCCCTAGCACCATGGTCCTAAGAATCAGGACCCAAGTTTGGGGAAAAAATAGAAGAGAAGGTGAAATGCAGTTTGTGAAGGGTTTGAATAGTATAAAAGAAGACATCAGGCATTCAAAGACAAAATTCCAAGGTGAGGTCTAGTTAGGATAAAATTGTATACGGATATAATTTATGATGCTACAAGTCCAATTTTCCCCTACCTCAATGAAGACACATTTTTAAAATCCACCCACATTCCTTTCATCACCCCATAGGTGCCTAAGCTCCCAAACGCTATAACCTAGTTTTTGACACCACACAACCTCACATATATTTTTTATATTTATATATAATATCTTCTCCCCAAATTATTTCTCACTCAATTATTATCCCTATGTTTGATCATATTCTTACCATAAACATTGACAAGAAATTGTACACAAATTATCTATGTTATTTATATATTAGTGTTTTGTTTCACCCTAGTGTGGTGGATAACAAAAATCATCAAAGCATACATATGCATTGGATTATAGAATAAGAAAATTGTAGTGTCATAAATTTTACACCCTTGCTAGGGTGGTATTATTTCACATTTAGGTTAACACCCACCTTAGTGTGTCTTGCATCTTGCATTTATAATTCCCCTTTAATCTTTTTAATTAATTAATTTAATTAAATCTAAAGTCATGTTTCATCACTTTACATGTTATAAAGTTGGGCCCTTTACCTTAAGCGTGCCCCTTTTTAGCTTATTCCTCCAATGAATCATTTAATCATAAACCCTAATTATATCTTATTTCGACCGTTTACGTCCAATTTTGCATATCAAAACATCTTGAAATCAACTGTAACATTGGGATGCACTCTAAAACCATCATATCTAACATCCCCAAAAATTTAGTGAAAAGTTGGTCAGATCGTGTCGAGAATGCACATGGTCCTCGACTTTTTCCCCAAATTTTTGGGAGCATAATCCTATGATATAATAATGCTTAACCCAAAAATATTAGTGGGAAATTCAAATCCTAGGTCGGCCTAAACATGAAACTAAGATCTAGGGTTTCATACTTAGAGCTCTCTTTCTTCATTTGAAGGGGTCTTCTTCTAAGAATCTAAGAGAAAGTTTTTGGAGCATAAGAACCTTCTTTGCAGCGAAAGAGTAGATCTTTGAAGTCTTCAAAAAAATTCAAAATTCATCCATCAAACACTCATCAAACATCATTTTATCAATTCAGGGCTTTTGAAGATGTAGAAGAACAATAGGAGATCACCGACTGACGATTGTCTTGTACCTCTCCCTTGGGTTTGGGTATGGTTTCATGTTGTTTTAATGTCTTTGCATAAGATTCATTTTGATTCATATTCATGCTTTAGATAACTTTGCATTATGGATTTAGAGCATTTACTTTGTCAATTATAAGCAATTAGAGTTTACTCTTTAGGGTCGCTCTAGATTGTTTGCTTTCATTTTAGGATCTTGCACACACACATTTTCAATACATTATAGACTATTTGTGGAGGTGGAAATAACCAACACATGGGTATGACTAAGGAAAACCCCTATATAGCCACCCCAAACCTTATTTTTGAGCTTCAGGTACAGGTTTGGATCCGAGCATCACTGGAAGTTTTGAGACTGGAAGAGCACACAGGGACAGTTCTTGCTTGCAGATCTTAGCAAAAACCCTAAAGACAGGAGCATGGTACCCTGGCCCTACCAAGGAGAGTGGCATGGTGCCATGGTCCTACCCTCTGTCAGCAGGATTTGGCATAATAGTGTCTTGCAAGCTCTAGAATCCATCTTGTTAGTTGTAACTCCAGAATTGCAGAGTTAGGACAGTGGCATGGTACCCTAGTCCCAGAAATTTCCGCTCAGATTTTAGACACAGGTGCACCTCTGATTTTGCCTTCTAATTTTTACTTTTCACCAGTATATCAGTTATCCTTTGATCTACATTCTCAGATTAGGGTTTGCTTGCTTACTTGCATTCTGGGTTAGATTGCATTTTTGCACCATTCCTCTATGATAGGGAGGATCTTACAAAAGAGTTGAAATTTTAGTTTGTATGTTAGAAATATGTGTCATAGTTGTCTCCCATGTTTTTTTGTACCCTACTCTTCATTCAAGAACCAATTCCAACACCTTGGCTCTTTAGGGAAACTCTCTATCAACTAGTTTGCTCAATTACTCAAGATCCAGGCTAGAACTCACTAGAGTAAGTTCACCCATCATGTTGTCAAAATATTTAACCTTGAATTGTAGGGTACTAGGAGGATGTTGAGATGGTGTATCAATTCCCATCATGTGGTTCTATGACTGGTTTCACTTCATTTCTCGATCGCTTTCACTAGTTCCTATTTTCTAGGCCTAGTAGCCCTAGCCCTACCTTCCCGATTTTTGCCCAATTACTCAAAATATCCCAAAGGACCCCCTAAAATATTTTTTTATTTGAACACCCTTTTAGAAATTCTTTGAGAATTAGGAGGTAAGGTTGTTCGGTACGACCGTATCAGTACAAACCCCAAAAATGGCTCTTTTTTAGGGTTTAAGGGTTTAAGAGTCTCGTCCGATAGGGTTTTTTTATTTCCACACCCTGTCACACCTCCTTGATTCTAATGAGACTCCATTATGATTCCTTATTAATTTCCAAACACTTTTCACAACCACATTTGATCTTCCCTGCAAGCAATGATAAAAATAACAATCATAATCCCTAGTGGGGCTATGGCAGAGCTCGCCTAGGATATGATGGCAAATGAATTCAAAGAAAATTTTGGGACACTAAAAAGAATATGTACACTGTACAAAGGTTCCATTACTTTAATCCCAAGGTCCATTGAGTAAACACAATGGGATTTCAAGTTGGAGCCATAGCTAGGGTCTTAATCCCTTGCTCAGACCAAGAGCAGTGCAGTTGAAGAAAATTTGTAAACAAGCACTAAATTGACACTAAGAAGAAGATTAAAATCACTTCCTAAGCTCCAAAAAAATATGTATTAAACCACCATGAAAGGACAGTACCAAGATCAAACCATCTGGTATAGTCTGCTATAACCAAAATTACAAATCTTATGCAAAAATCTGAAAAATTGCCTTCAAGTATTATTCAACATTTGGTCAAGGATCTTCCAACCCATTTACAATGATTTAAAAAGAATTATATATTCCTCCAGGGTCATAACCAAACACCCATTAGTTCCTCAACTACCGATTTGATCATTTTTTAAAAGTTGCTCCAACAATTGCAAAACGTTGTCAAGCAACAATGACAATTTTTGCTCCATTTTGCATTTTTGCAACTTATGCATTTTTACTCACTATAAACCCCCTAAGATGGTTCCCTAACATCAAACTAACATTTAAAAAATCCTTATGAGGCCTTACAAAGAGTTTTACACTATTTTTCAAAATGATGTCATTTTTGGCTTACAAAGGCACTTTGGCCAAAACTGAGCAAATAAGAAAACCTTGGTGAAAAACACAATTAAAATTAATCCAAAATATACTTTTGGACCTATCAATAGTCTATTATTTATTCATTGATCCCAAACATAATCAATCAATCCAAAATTTTGAAAATTCATCAATAAAACTAGGTAAAACTAGGTGCTCCTGCACCATACTCCCCCAATGAGAAAGAAGTCAAGTGACTCCTTTAGGAAAAAAAGAGAGGGAAATTCCAAGCCTCAGGAAAGTCTGATTCAACTACCCAAGTGGCCTCAGATTCTGGAAGATTTTGCCACTTAACCAAATGCTCCATATAGGCGGTATGTCTAGTCTGCTTGAGGATTCTTGAATCCAACACCTCCTCGGCTTGTAGCATAGGTGGAGGGGGCAGAGGCAGGTCTGAAAGTGAATGAGAGACCTTTGGGACTTGACTACATTCCTCTAGAAGTGTGTCTTTGTACTGCTCCAAGTCTGCAACATTCAAAATAGGAGATAAAGTGACGTCCTCGGGTAGATCAAGTTTGTAGGCATTTTTCCCATACTTAGCCAAGACCTTACAAGGTCCAATCCTCCTCATTTGAAGCTTTCTAGGGATACCTTTCTGAATTCTTGCTTTTCTAAAATGAACCATGACTAAGTCACCAACATAAAATTGAACATTCCTCCTCTTTTAATCCACTTTGTCCTTGACTCTTTGAGAGTTGTCTGTTAAAGCTTGCCTAACCTGCTCATGAATCTCTTTCATGGACTGAGCTATGTCAACAACATGTCCACTCTTTTTTTCCATATTCCCAATATCTCTAAGCTCTAACACACCTCTTGGATGAATCCCATACACTACTTCAAAAGGACTCTTACTAGTTGATCTATTAACACTGTCATTGTAAGCAAATTCTGCTTGATGGATGATCTGATCCCAAGCTTGTCCATACTCCCTTTTCAAACATCTGAGAAGGTTCCCAAGTGTCCTATTTACCACCTCTATTTTTCCACCCGTTTGAAGATGGTAGGCTGAGCTAAAAGACAAGTTAGTACCCAATCTTTGCCATAAAGTTTTCCAAAAATGACCGATGAATTTGGTATCTCTGTCTGACACTATACTGATTGGTAAGCCATGAATCCTAATGAATTTTGTGAAAAACAAATGAGAAATATGACTAGCATCATGGGTCACCTTACATGGAATGAAATGGGCCATTTTACTAAATCTATCTATCACAACATAGATGCTATCAAATCTTGATTTGGTCTTGGGTAAACCAACAACAAAATCCATACTTACACACTCCCATGGCCGGTTTGGAATAGGTAATGGCTGATAGAGTCTAACATTAGAAGAGGTTCCCTTTGCCCTTTGACAAACCACACATTTCTCCATATATTTTCTGATATCCCTTTGTATCCTTGGCCAATAGTAGAATATTTGAACAAGTTCCAAAGTCTTATTCAACCAAAAATGACCACTTAAGCAACCATTGTGCTTCTCTTGCATCAAGTTTTCTCTCATGGACCCTCTTGGCACACAAATTTGTCCTCCTTTAAATAAAAGACCATCTTATAAGGTAAAATCTGCATATTCACCATGAAAGTGATTCCTAAACTCTTGACAAACCTTGTAGATGGCGGCAAAATCTTCATCATCTTGATATAGCCCTTTGATACTATCCGCCCCAATGCTCTTGAGCTGCACTTCTTGAACTGTTAGCAACCTTCTACTTAATGCATCAGCAACCTTATTACATTGACATTTTTTATGTTTAATGGTAAAAGCATAGGATTGCAAATATTCTACCCATTTGATATGCCTATGATTCAACTTTCTTGAGAGTTGAGAAAACTAAGAGCTTGGTTATCCGTATAAACCACAAATTATTTAGGTAATAAATAATGCCTCCACTTCCTAAGTGATTGAACAAGTGCATATAACTCCAAATCATAGGAATAATACCTTTTCTTGGCTTCATTGAGATTTTCACTGAAAAATGCAACCGACCTATTGTCTTGACTTAGAACCACTCCAATTGCTATGTTGCTTGCATCACATTCTATGGTGAAGAGCTTGTCAAAGCTTGGAAGAACAAGGACAAGTTGAGTAGCCACCTTTGTCTTCAAAAGATCAAATCCTTTTTTGCCTCTTTTGTCCATCGAAACGTAGTCTTTAAACCTCCTTTGATTGTATCAAGCATAGGTGCACATATCTCACGGAACCCTTTGATGAACTTCTTGTAAACTTTTGCCAAACCATGAAAACTCCTCACTTCACTTGTTGTTTTAGGTGTAGGCCAACTGATTATGGCTTCCACCTTTGAGGTATCCATCTTCAAATCACCACTTGAGATTACAAACCCAAGATATACTAACTCCTGTTTCATGAACTCACATTTCTCCAAATTGATAGTTAGTTGCTCATCACATAATTGCTTCAATACAATCTCAATATTCTTAAGATGTTCATCTTTAAACTTAATAAAACCCAAGATGTCATCTAAATAAACAATAACAAATTTACCAATGTAATCTTTTAGTACTTCATTCACGAGTCTCATGAATGTGTTAGGGGCATTTGTGAGTCCAAATGGCATAACAAGCCATTCATAAAGTCCTTCTATGGTTTTGAATGTCATCTTCCATTCATCTCCCTCCTTGATTCTGATTTGGTGGTAGCCACTCTTGAGGTCTATCTTGGTAAAATACTTAGCATGCCCTAAACAATCCATCAAATCTTCAATTCTTGGAATGGGAAACCTATACTTGATTGTAATCTAGTTAATGGCTCTTGAATCAGTGCAAATTATCCAAGTACCCCCCTTCTTTGGTGCCAAAATGGTGGGAACTGCACATGGACTGATGCTCTTCCTTGTCAGACCATTTTCCAAGAGTTCTTAGATTTGTTTAGCTACTTCTTTATTCTGCTTCGATGTCATTTTGTAGGCTTCTTTATTAGGAAATGAGGCTTTGGGTATGAAGTCAATTTAGTGACTTATGGCACGTTGAGGAGGCAAGGTTGCAAGTGTTCCATCACTTATGATCTCCTTGAACTGATTGCGTATCTGTTGCACTTCAACTGGGATACAAACCTTCTTGTCCTTCTTTTCCTCTTTTGGTTTCACAACAAGTGCAAACCCCACTCCTTCTCCTTCTTTGAGAGTGTTTATGAACTCCTTCTCACCAACTAGTAGCACATTGGAAAATTTATATCTGCTCTCTTTTTGATCTCCTAAGGACTAAATTTTATAGGTAACTCCATCTTTTTGAAAGGTATAAGAATTTTTTTCTCCATGGTGTATTGCTTTCCTATCAAATTGCCAAGGTCTCCCTAGAAGTAGGTGGAATGCATCCATTGGAAAGATATCACACAAGATCTTGTTTTTGTAGCCTCCAATAGTGAGCTCCACCTAAGTTTGTTCATTCACCAAAACATGTTGCCCTTGTTGAGCCAAGTAACCCTATAAGGATCACTATGTAGGATTCTTTGCAATTTGAGTTTGCTTAATGCTTCTTCTGACACTATGTTATGAGTGGAAGCTGGATCCACCACCACTCTACACACTTTACCCATGATCTTACACTTTATCCTAAACAAGGATCTTCTTTGACTAGGTTCCTCCTTAACTTATTCTTTGATCAAAACTCTCCTTATCATGAGATTCTATCCAACCTCTGAATCTAAACTTACTTCTGATGTCTTCACATTTGTTGCATCTTCTTGAATATAACTTACTTTCCTTTCACCTCCTTGGAATGAAGAAGACTTCTCATGACATCTATAGGCTGGGTGTCCAAGTTGATGGAAATTGTAGCACTTCATTGTGGCAAAATAGGATCCTCTTCCTGATCCACTAGACCTTCCTCTGCTAGAGTTGCTAGATCCCCTTCCTCTATAGCTTCTCTTACTATTGGAATCCCCACTTTTCTCTACCAACTTGGATTCCCCTTGGGATCTCTGGTCTACACTTCTTTCACCTCTACCATCTCTTCCCCTACTTCTACCTCTATTGCTTTGCTCTTGTTTCTTTTTACTCTTCTCTTCCACCTTGAGTGCCAATTGATAGCACTTGTGGACAATATTGGGACACAACAAGATTAGCTCTTCTTGGATATTCCACCGTAAACCATTCAAGTACCAGGCTACCTTGATGCTTTCATCTTCCACCACCTTGGATCTCAAACACAACTTCTGAAATTATTCAGTGTAGATGCTCACATCTAGATCTCTTTGTCTCAAATTTTGTCCCTCTTGTGTAATTGAATTTCATAGTCTTCAGGGATATAGGCTTCTCTCACCTTGGCTAGTATTCCTTTCCAAGTGGAAATTGGTTTCTTACCCTCCTTTTGTCTCTCCTCTTGGATAAAATTCCACCAAGTCAAGGTTGCTCCTCTCAATCTAGATTTGGCTACCTTCACCTTTTGTGCTTCACTAATTCCATCACATTCAAAGTGATTCTCTAACCCTTCAATCCATTCCATGACCACTTCCGGTTCCATTTTTCCACAAAAAAGTGGCACTCCTTCTAGGGAGTTCCCTCCTAAGTCTTTGATGGCTCCAGGGAAAGGTTATTCAAGCAAAATAAGATCTGGTTCAGGTGTGCCATCCTCTTCTAACACTTCTTTACCCTTTTCTTCATAGATTTTTATAGTTACCTTCTCAGTCTTGTCTTCTACTTCACCTAGTTTGTTCTCCAATTGTTGCAATCTTACCCTGAGGAGCCTATTTTCTTCCTCTTGGTCTTCTACCTTTTTTTTTCTAACTATGCATTGTTCATCATTTTGAGGCTATTTTCACCTACTGACTCAGTCTTTGACATCAACTGGTTTCTTCCCAAATCTCAACTTGCTCTGATACCACTTTGATAGGGAGGATCTCACAAAAGAGTTGAAATTTTAGTTTCTAGGTTAGAAAGAGGTATCATAGTGGGCTCCCATGTTTTTTTACACCCTAATCTTCATTCAAGAACCAATTCCAACACCTTGGCTCTTTTAGGAAACTCTCTATCAACTAGTTTGCTCAATTACTCAAGATCTAGGCTAGAACTCACTAGAGTAAGTTCACCCATCAAGTTGTCAAAATATTTAACCTTCAATTGCAAGGGACTAGGAGGATGTTGATATGGTGTATCAATTCCCATCATGTGGTTCTGTGATTGGTTTCACTCCATTTCTCCATCGCTTTCACTAGTTCCTATTTTCTAGGCCTAGTAGCCCTAAGAGCCCCTTTTAGCCCTACCTTCCCAGTTTTTGCCCAATTACTCAAAAATATCCCCAAGGACCCCCTAAAATATTTTGTGATTCTAACACCCTTTTGGACACTCTTTGAGAATCAGTAGGTAAGGTTGTTTGGTATGACCATACCGGTACAAACTCGAAAATGGCTCTTTTTGAGGGTTTAAGGGTTTAAGAGTCTCGTCTAGTAGGGTTTGTTGATTTCCACACCATGTAAAACCTCCTTGCTTCTAATAAGACTCCATTAGGCTTCCTTCTTCCCTTCCAAACACTTTTCATAACCACATTTGATCTTCCCTGCAAGCAATGATAAAAGTAATAGTTATAATCCCTTGCCGGGCTATGGCAGAGCTCGCCTATGATATGATGGAAAATGAATTTAAAGAAACTTTTGGGACAATAAAAAGAATATGTAAACTATACATAGGATCCATGAATTTAATGCCAAGGGCCATTGAGTAAACACAATGGGATTTCAAGTTGGAGCCATAGCTAGGGTCTTAATCCCTTGCTCAGACCGAGAGCAGTGCAGTTGAATAAAATTTGTAAACAAGCACTAAACCGACACTAATAAGAAGATTAAAATCACTTCCTAAGATAAAAATTTATTTTTTACTAAGCCATCATGAAATGAGAGTACCAAGATCAAACCATCTGGTACGGACTGTTATAACCAAAATTACAAATCTTATGCAAAAATCTGAAAAATTGCCTTCAAGTATTATTCAACATTTTCTCATGGATCTTACAACACATTTAAAATGATTTAAAAAGAATTATATATGCCTCCTTGGTCATAAGAAACCACCCACTGGTTCCTCAACTACCAATTTGATCATTTTTTAAAAGTTGCTCCAAAAGTTGCAAAAAGTTGTCAAGCAACAATGACAATTTTTGCTCCATTTTGCATTTTTGCAACTTATGCATTTTTACTCACTCTAAACCCCCTAATATGTTTCCCTCACCTAAAATTAACATTTCAAAAATCCTTATGATGCCTTACAAAGAGTTTTACACTATTTTGCAAAATGATGTCATTTTTGGCTTACAAAGGCACTTTGGCCAAAACTGAGCAAATAAGCAAACCTTGGTGACAAAAACACTTAAAATTAATCTAAAACATACTTGTGGACCTATCAATATTCCATTATTAATTCATTGATCCCAAAAATGATCAATCACTCAAAAATTCTGAAAATGCATCAATAAAACTAGGTAAAACTAGGTGCTTTTGCACCACTCTCTCTCATTTACAGCAAAGGAATAGAAAACCTAAGAGGTAATCCATGGATCTCTCTTTCTCATAAGAATTAGCCAAAGTGTGTTATCTCCCTAGGCTCTTTCGTATTCCATGACTTTGTATGAGAGTGGGATTAGGGTTTCGATACTTAGTCCCACTTTTTCCCCTACACATCTTTGGTGAACCCGGCGTGAATCCAATTTCATTTTCATTGCATTGCATTTTTAGATCTAGATCTAGTTTATTTCAGTTTCTTTCAAAAAATATAAAAAAATAAAAAATAAAGGGATAGATTTCTTTCATTTCATTGCATTGTGTGTTTAAGTTTCATGCAATTTTCATTTCAAGATATCAGATTTCTATTTGCAAGATGTTCATGCTTTTGATGATGTATTTAATTTTGTTGATTATGAGTTTAGTAAGGATTAATTAGATGAAGTTGTAGACTATTTTTTTAACCCTAAGCCTTCTAAACCCTCATTTTGCCAAAAATTAATCAACCTTGTTACTATGCCATTTCATGGTGATGAGAAAGATAAGTTGAATGGTTCCTCTCATGGGTATATTCCTATCAACTCCTCCGCTAGATCTAGCAACATGGTTGACTCCCATGATTCCCTCTATGATGTTATGTCTCCTTTTGAGTCCAAATATAAGCCTTTCAATCACTATGATCATGCTTTATTGGATGAATGCCCTTGATGACTTTATGTCTTTGCCTAAACTTTCAAACAAGAATAATGCATCTAAAAGGTTAATCAATATGATCAATGTGAATGAACATAGAAAATCACTTTTTGTTGTCCAAGGTGTTTGTCCTTCTCTAAATTCACCTCTTCCTAATCAACCTCTTTTCACGGTTCAAGGTGGATATAGTCATGATTCCTTTAGCACTCCAAACAAACCTATCATTATGGTTCAAGGAAGTAATCCCACTTAGAGTCCTTATAGCTATGCTAGAAAACTAACTAAGGAGAGTTATAATGTAGTTGCCAATACCTATAACACAAGAAACAATAAACAACCTAATCCACCTCTGGTTGTTCCAACTCCTCTACCTGATCCTCAACCCATTCTTCCTCAAGCACCTCGCATTTCACAAACTCTTGGTAAGGAATATGATCTTGTTGAACAACTTAAAGCTACTCCTGCCAATATATCCCTTTGGGTTTTGATTCAAACTTCCTCAACTCATTATGGAATGCTACAAGATGCCTTTAAAACATTGAATGTCCCATCCGCAGTGACATCCAATAATATGGCTTCCTTGATAAACTCTATTACAACACCCAAGGCTCAGGTTGTTTTTACACAAGATGAGCTGCCCTCTAGTGAAATTCAACAACAATATGATCCCTTAATGACTGTGGTTATTATAAATGATAGTGCGATAAGATGAACACTAGTGGACAATGGTTCTATCCTTAATGTCTGTAGCATTAACTTGTTGCATAGGATCAATGTTGATACATCTCTTATTAAGCCTGATTCTCTCACTATCTGTGGCTTCGATAATGTTGCTAAATCTTCATTAGGTATCATCACCTTTCCTGTTAAGGTAGGTACTGTTACTTTACCCACACCTATCCATGTCACGTCTAGAGAATTTACATACAACTTGTTTCTAGGGATATCTTGTATTCATAGCATGCAAGTTGTTCCCTCTACATTTGCATAGGCAAATTGAATTTATTTACAACAATACAACATATACCTTGCTAGGTGACACAAGATTCTAGGCTTGTTTACAAACATCAAGTTCTAAATCCTCTTCAACCAATTCTTCCCCAACTATCTGAGATAATTACTCTAAATATTATACTCCAATTAGTGTGACCACTTCATCAAACCTATCTCCTATATCTGAATCTATTCCCAATAATTCCTCCAGTGAACCTAAGGTTCTTGAGGATGAGTCTTCTCAACTCAACTCTACTACTGAGGGCACCTTTTCTCCTGAGAAGGCTCTTGTAGAACATAATTTGGGATCCCTTGATTTCAATCCTACTTTCGTAGGGGAATACAAAATTCCCCCTAGAGAACCTAAGGTCAAAAAGAAGAAAGAAGAAGAAGAACTTAAAAATCAATCCACTTTGTTTGGTCCATTGAGTAATAACTTTGTGGCAGCTTATCAGAATTCATCTCCATTAGTTTCTGGTCTAGAGGATTTTGATTCTTCACTTTTTTAAAATCCTCCTTCTTCTTCGGAAATGACTAACCTTTATGGTCCTGGTTTTCACATCCTAGCTAAGCATGGATATAATAGAAATGGATGTGGTACTCAAGAACAAGGGATTAAGGTTCCCTTGGAAAATAACTTTCATGATATGACATTTGGGCTTGGTTATGATCCTTTCAAACGTACTAAAGCCTCTAAGGGACCATCTATTAGTGTTAATATCATTTCTACTTCTCTCTCGTTAAAATTTCCAGAATGTATTGACTGTGACCCTTCCTGTGTCTTTGCTTTGGATGTTTTTTCTACTGATGATTCCTTAGCTAAATTCTTGGGAGCTTATGAGAACCTTCCTCATTATCACCATAACCACAGTTTTCCCTATTGTCTAAATTCAGAATATTACTTTGGCAAAGAAAGAAATAAAGATGAGATAGTTAAACAAATTTCTCAATTAAAAGATGCTCCTCAACAAAGCAATCTCCTAATAAATGACACCATTGATATCAAGATGGATCCTTGTGTTGAAGATAAAATCATCAAGATAGTGAAATGTCTTGATGAAGAAGAGTAAAAACAATATTCCAAGTTGTTACATGAATTCCATCAGATCTTTGCTTGGATATATTCTGACATGCCTGGCATAGATCCTAAGATTGTCACTCATAGCATTGTCCTAATTCCTGATGCTAAACCTGTGAAGCAAAATATTCGAAAGATTCACCCTAAAGTGGCGTTACTTGTTAAAACTAAGATTGAAAAACTATTGGATGTTGGATTCATTCATCCTATCGATTATTCCCCATGGATTTCAAACATTCTGGTTGTGGCTAAGGCTGAAAATAAGATTAGAATGTGTACAAATTTTTCATAATTTAAACAAGGCCTCTTTAAAGGATGACTTTCCTCTACTGAATATCCACATGATAGTGGATTCAGTAGCAGGGCATGCTTTATTATCCTTTATGGATGGTTTCCCAGGATATAATCAAATCTTCATTAATCCTCAAGATCAATATAAAACTACTTTTACCACCCCTTGGGGTACCTTTTATTGGATTGCGATGCCCTTTGGATTGAGAAACGTAGGCAACCTATCAACATGCTATGACTCTCATCTTCCATGACTATATGCATAAAACCTTAGAAGATTACGTTGATGACATCTTAGCCAAATTCGTTCTTCGTACAACTCATGTTAAGATCCTTCATCAAATCTTTGAGAGAATTCGTAAGATAACATACGTTTGAATCCTCGAAAATGTGTTTTTGGTGTGGATAGTGGAAAACTATTAGGATTCATAGTTTTACATCGTGGCATTGAGGTGGATACGAAGAAGATAGATGCTATCGTTAACATGCCACCTCCTAAGAATGTCTCCCAACTAAAATGTTTGCAAGGAAAGATCCAAGCTATTCGTAGGTTAATTTCTCAACTTATGGATACCTTTCCCTTCACTCAATTTCTTCAAAAGAATATCACTTTCCAATGGAATGAGGATTGTCGTCAAGCATTTGAAGACCTAAAAACCTATTTGGCCAATCCTCCTATTCTTCAACTTGTTGATCCTACTAAGCCTTTCCTTTTGTACACCATTGCTTTCCCTCAAGCTCTTGCAACCCTATTGGCACAATGTGATAAGGATGGTAGAGAATGCCCTATTTATTACATAAGTCACACTCTACTTGGTTACGAAGTTTGATATTCTGCAATAGAAAGACAACACCTTGCTTTAGTCTTTGCAACCCAAAAGTTGAGGCATTATCTCTTGAATGCTGAGGTCCATGTTATCATTAAATTCAATCATCTTAAACATCTTTTCTCCAAAACTGACCTTTCAGGATGCTTAGCTAAGTGGGTTATGATGTTGACCAAGTTTGACCTTAAGTTTGTCTCGCAAAAGGCAATAAAGGGTCAAACATTGACTGACCACTTAGTTGATGCTCCTTCACCCTTCTCCCTACCTAATCGAGAGTCCTTTCCGGATGAATACATTTTTTCCACTGAGTTTGATGAGACTTGGGAATTTTACTTTGATGGCTCTAAGTGTCGTACAAGATCGGGGGTAGGGGTGGTCGTAATCTCTCCTAAAAAGAATCCTATTCCTTTACCATATCGTCTCAATTTCTTATGTACCAACAACATTGCCGAATATGAGGCTCTTATAGTTGAAATTAAAGAAGTCTTGGTGTTGAATGTGAAAAATCTATATATTTATGGATATTCTCAACTAATCATAAGACAAGTTACAAGAGTTTATCAAGCTAAGAAAGATAAATTATCACAATATATAGATCTAGCTATATCCTCGTTGCAAAAAATTGATTCTTATACCGTGGAGCCAATTCCTCGAAAAGATAATCAACATGCCGATGTGATGGCATATGTTGCCTCTCTTGTGTCTCTAGAGGACCCCTTGGTAGATCTTAAACTCACTATTCACTACCTTGACTATTGCTGATAATCTTAGTGATGTGGCATATTGTTGCATTATAGATTCTGATGAATGGTACTCGCATATCATGAGATGTTTGAGTGATGTTACCTTTCCTGACTCTGCGAATAAGAATACTAGGGCTAGGATTCCCAAATTGGTTGCTAGATACATTATCCTTTCTAATGTTCTTTCTAGGAGGGGTTATAATGGTCTTCTCCTTCGATGTCTAAACAAGGCTAAAATCCCTATTTCTCTTGAGGAAGCACATTCAGGTACTTGTGGGGGGAATTTTGGGTCTAGATCTTTAGTTTAGATATTGCTCTGAATGGGATATTATTGGCAAACCATGGAAAAGGATTCCTTTGCGTTTGTTAAAAAATGTCATCAGTATCAGCAACATAGCAATTTCATCCATTCCCCTGCCCAATAACTTTGATCTCAAGTGGTGTCTTGCCCCTTTTCTACATGGGGTTTGGATCTCATTGGTAAAATATCTCCTCCTTCATCTCAAGGACATACCTTCATCATAACTACCACTGATTACTTTACGAAGTGGGTGGAAGTCATTCCTCTTCGATCTACTACCGCTGAAGTGATTTTTCAATTCATTTTGGAAAACATTATCTCCTAATTCAGGATACCTTATGCCTTAGTTTCGAATAATGGAACGTCATTCAAAAATAAGGACGTGAAGAAGTTTCTCGAGAAATATCATATTCAACATAAATTTGCTACACCGTATTATCCTCAATCAAATCGTCAATCTGAGTCTTCTAATAGGATAATTGAACAAATTCTTTGAAAGATTGTAAACAAGAATGGTAAGGATTGGCATACTGAATTAACCTATGGTCTCTAGGCCTATCGCATGAGTGTACGTGTTGCTATGGGTTGTACTCCTTATAATCTTATTTATTGTGTTGATGCAATTATTCCTTTGGAGTTAGAAATTCCTTCTTTGAGAGTTTCTCTTAGGGGTATAGTGGATGATGATTCCTATAGAGAGCAAAGACTTCAACAACTTGAGATGCTCGATGAACGACATATAAATTCTCTCGAGCATATTCAAGCATATCATAAAACTTTGCAATGAAGTTATAATGATAAAGTTATTCAATGTTCCTTCTTGATAGGTGATTTAGTCCTTTACGAGAATTAGCACAACGTGAATGCCTTATCTGAGGAGGAAAGAAAATTTAGCCCTAATTGGCTTGGACCATACATTGTTGTCGAGGTCTATGGATCAGATGCTTAAAAGATAGCATATGTGGAAGGTACACCTCAAGGAACCCATAAATGCTACACACCTTCGTAGATACTATGCCTAGTTCGTTCTCTCTCTCTCTCTCTCTCTCTCTCTCTCTCTCTCTCTCTCTCTCTCTCTCTCTAGTCTACTTTTTGATCTCTCTCTATATCTTTTATTTCTTCAAAATTGGGTAATATGTTAGCATGTCTTCATTAAAGTATGTAGGATTAAATGATGTTATATTGTTTGGTCTACATTACTTCGTTCTTGACAAGCATGTTTCTTTACTTATTGTTTGTCTTGGATTCTTTTATGTAAATTGTAATAGATTCAAATTTGATATGTGCTAGCATGCTATACAATTTCTTATGTGTTAAGTAGAATTATATCATGTTATGTTTAATTAGAGTTAATTAAATCACATTATTCATATAGTTCTTAGGCTTAATACATTCTTGTTTTACATCATCAAAGTAGCATTTAATTAAATACTTAGTTATTTAATTAAATCACACATGTATCAATTAAATCATGAAGCATTGACAAATAAATCACATGGAAATCAAATTAGACATACATGTTCATCACTAAATATTTTACTTATAATCTAATCAATGCATATATTATTTAAGCATTAAAATAACATATCCATGTGTATTATAATATATACATCAATACATCAAGATCATCTCCTATCCCTAGGAATAGTAGCTGGAGGATGGTGGCTAGATGCCCCCTCCTGATCTGGTCATGGGGGTGGCCCCATGGGGGTTTATCATGATATAGACCACAAGTGACTTTGCGAGGAGCTCATGTGATCCCTCTCCATCATAATCCCATGGTATGTGGCTACCTCTGTCTGTGATGCTGCTAGGTCACACTCTGTCTGTTGTAATCTCTCTCGTAGGACCTCCATCTCCGTCCAAATAGGGGAGAAAAGGTCCTTGTGTCATCCTGCACTCCTCTGGGATCTGTGAGGAACTAGGAATGTGTGCAGTCATAATGAGGTCTGTCACTGCATATCGAATAAGAGAACACCACTCCTGGATGGTAGCTGCAAGAAAGAGAGAAATTTTTAACAGTAACATTCTATATCATCAAATATAAACAAGTAAGATATACAAGTTAATCAATAACATGACACCTTACCTGGATCTCCCTCTCTCCAGTAGGGATTGTGGAAAGAGACCATCTGAGACTGGGACCTACTAGGCTCTCCGCGCTCATACAGTCTCTGTACAGTGGGTATGAGCTGATGGGGACTAGGATTAGGACCCCTTATAGGGTCCTTTTACGCCTGTAATGGGAGGCTCAATGGATCTAGGGCTATGGTATCCTCCCTGGAGTGATGAGGAACTACATCTAACTCATCCTCCTCCTTAATCTCCTCATCCTCGTCATCCTCCTCGTCATCCTCCTCATCATCATCCTCCTCATCATCCTCCTCTCCGTCCTCATCATCATCTCCATCTTGATCTCCCTCTCTGGTGTCAGGATCATCTCTGTCTCCACCTGCCTCCTTCCCTCCTATGTTGTTATCCTGATCATCTGGTCCCTCCTTGGATGTATCTGATCCCTCCCCGTCACCTGTCTATCTTCATGGTCTGGGGTTCCCTCCAGGGAAGTCTGCAAGGAAGATGGCTCCAAATCAGTTCCTCCCCCACTATGTGATGTATCGTCGCTGCGTGCCCGAATCATCTCTATAGTTTGTCGCAATGTCCTAATTCAACTCATTTGAATCTGTGATGTTGATCTCATCACTAGTAGTCCCAGGAATGGCTCCTAGCCTCGACATCACGCATGAGTATTAGATGTACACAGGCACATCAGTAGTAACACATTGCTTGAACTCAAATTGCTGCTGGACTCAATCGAAGTAGAAGGGGATGACTATGTGGCTGTATTGCCCCTCTAGTAGATGGTTCCTCTGTATGTTGAACAACTGCCTATGTATCCTTTCCCACATGCACATCCTCGGGTAGGGGCTCCATATGACTTTGCCCACTGTCAATCTATCTAAACTCAACCTCCAATGCAGGAGATCGTTGAATCACCACTCATGGGTAAGTGGATAAGCAAATACCCTAGCTGCTTTGGGATTAAGTCTATAGGGACTCCAACAGACCTAGTGCAGGTAATATGCTTGAACATCCACACCTATAGTAGTGTGCATGTCATTAGGCTGCATCCTTGCCCAAATACATACTCCCCATGGTCATGATAGAGATGCGCAAGCATGCTTCGACCCCAAGAGTATACCCTCCTATATCTCTCCATCGCTCGGATAGTGTAGATGAGTCCTCCATGCATGTGTGTGTCATGCCCATTAGGGCACACGAGTAATGCAAGGGTTGCGATCATGAGTCGCCTTACTAACGGAACCTCGTTGGTAGGGTGTAGGAGCCAGCTAACCATGATTTGACTGCTCGTCTCATCGAGTATCACTCTCCCCATATAATACACCTGCTCTCTCCTATAATCCTCCTCAGTATGGTTGGATCGATATCTCACGACTTCTCCCTGATGGGAAGGCACAGGATGTGGTTTACATCTGTAAAATTCCCTCTTTTTTTTTTTTGGATTTCAAGCACAACAACATTACAATGCACCCGTTAAAGTTAGGAAATATAATTCCAATGCCACTGAAAGGTAACCCTTCCACTTTTTGATCACAACGAGCCCAATGTGGGAAGGTGAGAGCCTATGGTGACAAGGGGTTTGTTAGCTTTCTAATCCGCTGGAAATTACAATGCAATTACAAAACTAGGCGGCAAGCCAACCCCTTCCACTTTTCAGCGGGATGAATAACACAAACTTGGTGGTAAACCAACCAAGGCAACAAAGCATAATAGAACCAAATCACTCTACCACTTATGCAGCAAGAGGACTTTTAAATGAAACTATCACTCAACCACATATCTCAGCGGGAGGATAATATCACTCAACCACTTTCTCAGTGGGAGGACAAAACTGAATTACAAACATACAGGCGGCTAAGCCATTCTCTTCCACTTGCATCATAGAATGAATTGGTTAGTACTACTGAAGAAATTCTTACAATGATAGAAATGTGAAAGGAGATAGAGTGAAGTACATATCTTATGAATTCACTAACACATTCTAACCAATAATACTACTTGCTGTTCTGAAATCAAATACAAGGAAAACGCATAACCAACCATCCCAAAAGCCACTAAATTGTTTGTAACTCACTCAAAACCCTATAGAATCATGCTAAATCAGAAGCAAATGAAGCGTATGACATAAGAAAACAAAAAAATACCTCAAAACTGCAACTAAAGAGCACCAACAACAATGCACACATCCCAATGCAATTCTGGAAATGACATTTTTGCTGAATAGTTCGATTTGCAACTAAAAATTGGAGAGTTATCCAAATTCCACACCAATATAGGAGACTTATCATCTCTCTAGTATGCTTCCAATGAGCCCTCACCTAGAATGATGCATTCAACACATAGACAACTACGAGCAAAATACACTTTCAACCGACACACACCAGCAACACCAGAAAATCAACAACACACAAATCTTCACCAACAGACCCAAAAATCACCAAAAAATCTCACAACTACGCACCACAACTAGGAGTTATGTCTCACACTCAAAACTGGAAGGAAGGATCTAGGAGGTATTCACCCTTGAATAATATCTGGAGTCATTCTGACAACATAACGATATATTTTCTGTGGATGCCCAAATGAGGAACCCAACCTCTGTTTACATAGCTTTTCCAATTTGAAATTCAAATGAAACTGCCTCCCAATTTTGCCTCATTCCAATTGCATTTCATTTCATGGTGGACCCAAAGTGGCACCCACTTTCCTAAGTCAAAATCATGCCAAGGAGAGGGGCCACGATTTTTGGCATAATAAACTTTTAAAAAAAATATATAAAGAATGAAATCTCCTTTTAATCTCCAAATAAATCGCCCAGGCATGACTTAGGAAAAATATCATATTTTGCACAATTTCTCATAGCATCAATAAGTAATAAAATAATTAAATAATAACCTTAGGATAAGGAATAATATTTAATTAAATTACGTATAGTTCCAGTACTGATTATTAATGGCATCCAGATGAGGCTGAGCAACGAGGATCACTGAATTGTGCTGGGACAGGACCAAATCCAGGATTGCCAAAAATAGAATGCCCCAAACTGCTACTTACTAAAAATAGTAAGTCATGAAATAATGCTCCAAAAATCGTTATCTTCACAACCAGAGAAAGAGCTTGGTGAGCTTAGCAACTCTGTACCATCCTAACAGCCAAACCCTAACTTACTAAAAATAGTAAGTTCACATTCCACCCCTGACAAGTCTAGTAGAAACTCCAAGGAACATGGGAACCCTTAATTCACCTTTCCACATAACCTATGGGTCTTTGGGATAGGCCAATGGACCACTGAATGCAACATCACAAGGAAGGAGACATTACAACATCTTCGAGGGTGATCGTCATTGCCCCCATAGGTGACAAGAACGTCAAGGAGTCTGCATCTCATCTCTCCATCAATGCCATCAACATTGCAGAATGGAATTTGATGGCCGACATAGTCATCACATAAGACAAGCCTATTGTATGCAACAACTCCCTCTCCCCCACTGTTAGTCTTGGGATATGCTCCTGAAGGCTCCAGAAGGTGAGCTTGCCAGTATGCTCGTGGATGTATGGCAGTGTCTACAAAAAGAAAAGCATCCTATCATCAGTAATTGATCATCATCATTATCATACAATCAATGCATTCATTCTATCTATTCTAACATTCAATCTCCTGATCTCGTGTCGCCACTGGTTGCCCCGAACAGGGACCAGGGTGCCCTAAGTGGACCAAGGTGCCCCCTTGGGACCAGGGCACCCTAGGACCCCAAGTTGGCCAAAGAGGAGGCTTGGACCTGGTCTTGGAAATGACATCACCATCCCATCATCAATGAAGGCATACAAAAATCAAGAGAGAGTCAATGGAAGGTCAACTCACCTCGTCGAGTGGTCGACCGACGAGTACGGACTGGCGCAGGATCTCCATCCTCATAGGTCGCTCAGGTCGGCGTCGAGGTATGATCGCTAATATGTGGGCTCCTCTACAATGAATAGTGCCAAAAAGTTAAAAAGTGACAAATGAAGGTGTCACTTTCATATTTATATGTTATGAACCTTTTCACTTTATGTTCTTAAGTTAAAACCCTAATTTCTGCACTTTTTCTTGAATCTATCATATCTTGAGTTAGGAAGCTCCGATTATCACACTGTTGGTGATGCTGGAATCATGAGTTCTTCCTCTTGCTCTGCATTAGTTCCATAACATGCTTGGATGAGTAATCAAGCCTTGTTGCAAACTTGCTTCATCAAAATCTTTATCACAATTCGCTGTGGTAAACATGAAACCCTGTTTCACCTCACTAATAAGCAAGCCGAAACAGGGGACATATAGCTACCCGTGAGTTTCATCACATTACTTAGTAAAAATTAGGTGATTTTGTGATCTAACTTGTGGTTTTGTAGGGTTTTGTTCCTAATTGTGTACTGTAGATACCTTTGGGGGCTTCGTCTGACAACTTATGGCTTATCCTTTTGCAAAAAAATGTTTACTTTTCTGTACTTTAGCTTGCATATGCACGTAGTGTGATATGAATGATAAAGTGGGGGCTAAATATAGTGTCATAAATTGTACACCCTTGCCAGGGTGGTACAATTTCACACTTAGGTTAGCACCCGCTTTAGTGTGTCTTGCATCTTGCATTTCTAGTTCCCCTTTAAGCATCTTAATTAATTAATTTAATTAAATCTAAAGTCATGTTTCATCACTTTACATGTTATAAATTTGGGCCCTTTACCCTAAGCATGCCCCTTTTCATCTTATTCCTTCAATGAATCATTTAATCATAAACCCCAATTATATCTTATTTCGATCGTTTAGGCCCAATTTTGCATATCAAAACATCTCAAAATCAGTTGTAACTTTGGGATGTGCTCTAATATCATGCTATCTAACGGCCTCGAAAATTTGGTGAAAAGTTGGTCGGATCGTGGTGGGAATGCACATTGTCCTCGACTTTTTCCTCGAAATTTTGGGAGTATAATCCTATGATATAATAATGCTTAACCCCAAAAGATCAATGGGAAATTCAAATCCTAGGTCGGCATAAACATGAAATTAAGATCTAGGATTTCATACCTAAGAGCTCTCTTTCTTCATTTGAAGGGGTCTTCTTCTAAGAATCTACGAGAAGGTTTTTGGATCATAAGGGACTTCTTTGTAGCGAAAGAGTAGATCTTTGAAGTCTTCAAAAACATTCAACATTCATCCATCAAACACTCATCAAACATCATTTTATCAATTGGGGGATTTTGAAGATGTAGTAGAACAATAGGAGATCATAGACTAATGATTGGCTTGTACCTCTCCCTTGGGGTTGGGTATGGTTTCATGTTGTTTTCATGTCTCTCCATAAGATTTATTTTGATTCATATTCATGCTTTATATCACTTTGCATTGCGGATTTAGAGCATTTACTTTGTCAATTATAAGCAATTAGGGTTTACTCTTTAGGGTTTCTCTAGATTGTTTGCTTTCATTTTAGGATCTTGCACACACATTTTTCAATACACTGTCAACTATTTGTGGAGGTGTAAATCACCAACATAGGGTTTTGACTAAGGAAAAACCCTATATAGCCACCCAAACCCTGTTTTCCAGCTTCAAGTACAGGTTCGGATCTGAGCATCGCTGGAAGTTTCAGGATTGGAAGAGAACACAATGATAGTTCTTGGTTGCAGATCTCAACAAAAACCCTAAGGACAGGGGTGTGGACCCTTGGTCCTACCCAGGAAAGTGGCATGGTGCCATGGTCCTGCCCTCTATCAACAGGATTTGGCAAAACAATGTCTTGCAGGTTCCATAATCCATCTTGTCAGTTGCAGCTCCAAAATTGCAGAATCAGGACAGTGGTGTGGCACCCTGGTCATGAACATTTCTGCTCAGATTTCAAACATAGGTGTAGTACGCCTGCCCTAATCAATTTCTAATCTCGGTTTAATCTTGGTTAGTTTATCATAATATAATGATTATAGTCAGATGTGTTGATTTAGTGCATATCTGTTAATGTGGTTTTCGCACCAGTTGTATGCAAGTTGTTTAGTGTTCCTATTTCGTGGTATTAAAATCGGGCTAACACTTTCATTAAGTTTATATATGTATGCATGTATGACTCTTAGTTGCAGGAGATTTCAGGTACAACACCGCATGAGTACGAGGCTCGTCTTCACCTGGATTTGCAGGTTTGAGTGTACCTCTTTAATCCTTAGAGTTGGATTAGGTGGTCGTAAGACCCTAGTTTGACCATAGTCGTGCTCAAGTGAGCACCGTCAGTCGTCGTCGGTATTCATTTTTGGTTGGGTTTGCGAGTCTTCTATCTGGTTGACCTTCTTGGTTTGCGTGTTTGGTGTGTATGGTTAAATTGAATAATTAATCCTTAATCTTTAATTTGTTTAAATATGTGTTTGTGCATTAAAGATTAATGGACTAGATTAAACAGGGTTTCTTTATGCGATTATCGTTAATTTGAATTGCTCGATTTAAATTGGGAGCAAGTTCAATTAAATGGTTAAATTTAAATATTAAATGTATTATGTTTATGCCTAAAAAAAAAAAAAAGATTTAATTTTAATTGAAATAGAATTAATTTTATCTTCTTGGCATTTTGGAAATAGAAAGGTTAATTTCAGTTAATTATAGAAATCAATTTTAGATTGAAAATCAAGTGAATATATTGATATAGTTGGAAAATAAAGATTTTTGTGATTTATTTTAAATAAAAATTTTAAATCCAAAAATGAGATTTTTGGTCAAACTTTTCCATATAACCTAGACTTTTGGAAAATATTGGGGATTGAATTTTTTGGAGAAAAACATATTTTTGGAAAATATTTTGGATGAAAGATTTAGGGGTTTTGGGGAGGAAGAAGGTTTTCTGGAGCTTGCAGGTTGGGCTCTCCTTCAAATCTCTTCCAGGATTGCGTATGGAGGTAGGAATTATTTTATTTGTCTTCCTTGTTGCCAAAGAAATGTGTTGTTGGTTGAAAGAAAAATGCTTGTTGTTAAAGACAAATCTTTCAAATTGGTTCTAGATTTAATTTGGGTTTGTGGTTTAAAACTATGCATATTAGTTTGTGCTCTTACAAGATTTGGTTGAATCGTGTGTGAGAATTGATTCATTTTGCCCAAATATGGCCTTGTTTGAAAAAAAAAAAAAATTAGTTCCAAATAAATACCTTCAATTTCATGCTTTAAATCAGAGAGATCTACTTGTGGTTGGATGATAATCAATCTTGTTTGGCCAATATGCTGTTGGTTTTGGAGAAATTTTCCTCTTTTCTGATCTGGGTATTCTTAAAAATTGCAAATGGGAAAATAAAATAATTTTTTTTTAAATTATATTTAAAGTCTCTGTGAGACTGTGGGTTATTTTTGCTGTGTATGAAGTTTTTATTAACAACAAATTTTATTTAAAAAAAAATGAAAATATAAAAAAATAAATAAAAATAAAAATGCTTAAACCCCATCCACGTGGAGAGTTTTCCCCACCACATGGAGGGGTGCTGCATGTCCCTTTGGGCAACAGTGCTTCCCATGGGGGCTGCGTGCTCCCTTTGGGAACAACAACGCTCCCATGGGGGCTGCGTGCTCCCATTGGGAAGCAGCGCTTCCCCAAGGGGAAGCATGAGCTCCCAAGGGGGGGGCCCACGTGGGGGTCCACGTGGGTACCCTCCCCCATATAAATGTTTTTTTTTAGTTTTTAAAAAATGCGTTTTTTTTAATGTATTTTTTTAATCAAAAAATAAAATAAAATATTTTAATATTATTTAAGGTTAATTTTTAATTAAGTTTTTAATTATGATTAATGTGGCATAAATTATAATTCATGATTAATTTGATATTAATTAATTGTATAATGGAATATATACGTTAATTAATATTCAAATTTCATTTTATGATTAACGCACTTTTTCTAATTAAATTCTAGAATTGCTAATTTCGCAATTAAATATTAATTGGTTATATTTTATTAATCTTGGATTAATAAATATATACCTTAATTAAGAGTTAATTTGGGTATTTGTCTAATTGAGGAAGTATTGTTTTAAAAAAAAATAGAATATTATTTTATTGGGAAATTGCTGAAATAAAATATATTTATTAATTGATTATTTTTAAATAATATTTTATTCAAGAACATATTATTTGAGTAATTGAGAAGTAAATGAAATATTTTATCAATGGATATTTGGATCATTTAAACGATATACTATTGGAAATTAATAATGTATTGTTTGGAATGTTGGTGAGTTAATGGTATTTTCAATTTGTAAAATAAATGGTATAGTTATAATCTTCCTCTGTTTTGAGACATAGGCGAATGGACCATTGAGATTGTGGTATTGTACTCACCTGGTAACGGTGATTTTTTTGTCAATGCTTTTTGAAAACTTAGATCAATTAGAGAATTGGATCAACTTTTATGTTTAAATCAATATGGAAAAATATTATCTTTTCCGGTTATTGCCTTTGCGAGTTTAATTTCTATATTCGCTTTTGCTTAAGTAATGGCAAGTCGTTCTTTGTTTGATTGGACCCGGTCATATGGTTGATTTGGGTACCTGTTTCAGTCCTCTGTCCCGAGTTGACTATTGTATTGTGGTGGTGTCGTAGTTGGTCATATCCTTTGTGTGGGTGTCGAATGATGATTCGTGGTTGACCATAGTTGGTCAGGTCTCTGGTTAGAGTACCGTCAGTAAGTGTACCTCTTTTGAGTCGTGTTTGACCAGATGGTTGTTCACTCCTTTTGAACTCCGTTTGCTTGACCATGTGTGTTCATTGGTTTATGAGGTTGCTTGGGTATAGTCTAGTGTCGTAAGGGAAAGTGGCTTTCGATTGGGGGCCACACCCAAAGTGGCTGCTGGGTAACCCATCGAAAGTGAGTCTAATAAGTGATAACCTAACAGTAGATTAGAATGTTAATCTCTAAGTAAGATAATTGTGCCTCACACATGGGACGAGTGCTAACATAGACTCGACATGCTGTGAGAAGGCCTGAAATGGCAAACCATCATCCTTGTCTTCACGAAAGGATGTGTGGGTCCACATGAGGCTTGGATGGGCCAGAGGTACGAATTAGGTTGCCAGGGTAACCTAGTGTATGGGGCTGAAACCTATGAAGACCTGCCATGGTAACCATACCAGGTTGTGTGATGACACTTGTCCCTACGTTCGCTAGTGTGTTGTCGTATTGTCCTGTTAGGAGCACGTTTGTGGGTCGTCCTATTGTCTATGCCCTTGTGAGTATCGGGTTTCATGTTAGACCTTGGGTGGTGATGACTCAGTTTTGTGGATGTCCTAATGGACCTTTGTATTAGCTTCGATTTTGTTCAACTGGATCCTTTCCTTTTCAAGGATCGTTTATATCTTAATTGACCGATGTGGTCGTTTGTGTATTGATTATGTTTTGTCTTGATGGCAGGATTGTAAATTATGAGAACCTCATGTATTCTTAACTTTATTAATTATCAGAGGGGTCTTGCAGTTGAGCAGACTCGGAGATGTAGCCCTTTAGGGGTGAACTCCGAGATCATTTTGGTGTTATGTGATGTTATTCTCTTATGTTTCCCTTATTCAACTTTATCATGTATGAATAGCTTGTCTTAGAATGTATAAGTGGATAAGATGGAATTAACTTTAAATGCTTATATGCAGTCCTTTCTTGAATGCAGTAAATGGGAACATGAAAGAATGTAGCTTAGGATAATGGATTTTATTCGGTTGTTGTTAAGGAAATTAAGTATGCATGGAAAGATCTCATATGTTTATGATGAAATTCTAGTGTGTTAGAATATTAGATGCATGGCTTATATTTAATGAAAAGTATGAATGATGGGTGTGAATAAATCTTAATGGATGAACCTTATCTTGTGAATTATATTTCCATCTTTTGAAAAATTATCCTTGTATAAGAATCATCTTGTTATAAGATAATCAGCTTATTGGATTTAATTTTGTGAGTTAAGTTAAATGTGTAATTAAGTAATCTCGTTGGGAACTCTTTAGGTGTTAGTTGATGTCTTCCGCTATGTAATCTGAATCTTTGATATCTCGTTGTATCTTAATGTTGTGTTTATCTTTAAAAAAAAATTTATTGCACTCTATTCTTGTGTTATGGCTTAATCCCTTCGGGGTTTCCCAGCGGGGCATTACAATAGGTGCATGTCTGATTTTTCCTTCTGATATGTAATTTTCAGTAGTATATCAATTATCCTTTGATCTACATTCTCAGATTAGGGTTTGCTTGCTTACTTGCATTCTGGGTTAGATTGCATTTTTGCATCATTCCTCTCTCTCTTTTACAACAAAGGAATAGAAAACCTAAGAGGTAATACATGACTCTCTCTTTCTCATAAGAAGTAGTCGAAGTTCATTACCTCCCTGGGCTCTTTCATATTCCATGAGTGTGTATGAGAGTGGGATTAGGGTTTCCATACTTAGTCTCACTTTTTCCCCTACACAAAAATTAAATTAGAAAACATACTGATATATCCTTCATGCACACATTTTTCACAAATATATACTCTCACTATATCTTCTCTATATATTTCTTGTATATATTCCTCTTACTCATATATGTCATTATATTCCTCTCTCTCTCCCTTTCCATTCACTTCCTTACATAGCCTCTCAATTCCTCTTCATTATGACTTTTCCTTATTTATTTTCATAATAGTCTTAATTATATCTTCCCATAATTTCTTGTTTTCTTTTCAACGTGCATCATTATGATAGCTTATTTCGACATGCTAAGGTGTTTTTAAGGCTATTTAAAAGATACATGACCCATATTTGGTCCATAAATTATCTAAATAACATGTGTGGATATTTATGTACTATTGCATGACCTCTTTCATATCTATATTCAATATCTACTTTTTTTATTAAATGAGAAGGGAAAGAGCCCTAATCCCAAAGTTCACAACAAAACCAACTTAGCAAACAAGAGAAAAGCTAAAGGTGACACATAGGCTACACATAAACTTAAAAACAAGAACACAAGACTATGGACACAACTAAATTAGAAAAATACTAAAAATGACACAAAAGCCATAAAGAACCAAAAATAGACATGTAGGCTTGTGGAGACAACCAAACTAGAGAAACAATAAAAAAGAAAAAAAAAACATTAGCGACAAGAAACCTCACTTGATGAGGTTCTAATATTCTATAAGAGATTCAAGTGATTCCTACTAGTCTTCTTTGATTTTCACTTTCTTGCCCTTCTTATTGTTATCTATGTTCCTTTGAGACTCCTTATCTTTTCCATTATTTTTCCTCTGCTTTTTAATTTTGGAGTGATCTGACAACATTCCCATGAATGCCTCCTAGATTATACCTTTTTCCACAAATATGATACTATCTAGAGTTAGCTCCATTCTTTTCATTTTTTCATAACAATTTATAATTATTAGTTTTGTCTCACTATCTTTTAGTCTCACTTGCAATTTTTCCACTTGGACTTGAGCAACACTGAGAGATTACTTATCCTCACTGCCATATTTTTTGCCTTTATCATAAATTTATTCTTCCCTGCTAGTGGACACAATTACTAACTCCTACTCCTTTATCTTGTCATGTTCATCATGATTCTCTTCCTCGCCTTCACCCTCCTTATTCTCTTCACTTTCCTCTTGTTCATCTCCTTCTCACTCTTCACTAATATATCCACCTCCCATCCCAAGATCTTTCTCAAAATAATTTTATAATTTGTGCTCCTCTCTATCTTGGGAGTAGTCCTTTGACACCCCATAATTTTTTGAAGAGAAACTCCTCATCTTTTTAGTCTTCATCATCTTCTATGATAATGTCTCTTTATTGTTAACCATGGAAGAAGCTTTTCCTAATCTTGCAAACCTTCTACCCCGAACCAACTTAGAATTGTGTTGACCCATCTCTTTAATCTCTTTATTCTCATTTTACATGTGATATGTCAATAGTTCCTACCTCTAGAATAGGGATATAGGGAGAATCATCCAATTTATTCTCTTTGACACTATCAAGGTTTTGAGAAGTAGGTTTTCCTTTTTTCCAAGGTAATAACCAACATATCATTGGTCAGGTTAGGGGTGTTTGGATTCCTCTATCCAAAAATAGGGTCCCCTTTTTAATTTTTCCTTCCTTTACTATCCACAAATGAATACTCACCTTCCAAACTAGAACTCCCTTTAAGAAGTTAAATAAGATTCTTTGAATTTTTATTTTCAATAATTTTAAACTTAGCATTGCTTTTCTTGAGAGCCAAATTTGTTTCAAGGGCCATAGTAAGACTAATTTTGTATCTATAGCCACAATAAGATCCCAATGAAGAGGGGGGATCCATCTTCAATGCAATTCTAAAGGAAGGACAATAAATATAAAAGAAGGTTTATCTTGGTTCTATGCCTAATATAGTTCAAAATAGGTAAGTGATGGTCATGGACAATGTTAAATCTACCTTCAAGTGTGAAATATTTCATGACATAGAGACTTACTAGGGTCCAAGGTGCAGGTAGGTTTTCTCAACTATACCCATTCTATAATTTTTTTTCTTGTCTTCTTCAAAAAATCTTCTATAAACCTTTGTTATATCTGATAACTCTTTTTTTTTCAAGTTTAGGTCTTCACACATGAACCCTGTCACTTATGTAATCAACTTATGAGTAATATGAAAATGCATCCCCACAATATTTACTTTAAACTACTCCTAATAATTTACAAATTTTGATGCCAATAGGTCATTAAATTCTTTTGTAACCATGAAGAAGTTAGTACAACCTTCTTTGTCAAAATATGTCACAACACCATATTTTGTCATAATTTTTCATAAGAAATTAGCTTAGAATGCTTCCATGGTCCTCCCACTTTTGCCTTTTTAATGATAATCCGTTTAATGGCCCTAAAATAGACCTTCTTACTTCTAATGTCCCCAATATTATTGTAATATATCGTTATTTTATAGACTCCTTACCTATTCCAAATTTAAATATTGTATTTGTTAAGAAAATGGTGTCTCAACATTGCATTTACATAAGATTACTATTTATCTAGTAAGTTTATATTTGAGTATAGATTGCTCCAATATCTTTCCAAAAGCTACAGATTGGCTAAAGAAGCATGTAGATAATTTTTTGTTGCAAGATCATGTCAAGATTTGAAGATATTGAAGTTTCCATTTTTCAAAGTCAATTTTGAAGGCCTTAGAGGTATTTTTGGGCCCAAAAGTGGTTGTAACTAGAGTAGTGGGTTATACTTTGATAGATCACTCCATGATATTTCCAATGCTTCAAATTATTCATCAATTGGACTCTTGAATAAAAAATTGTAGCCTCCAATTGTTTTCTCTTGAACTGAAAAATATAAAAACATGTTGGACACATAAATGTGCCATAAAAGGGAGTTACCCATGGTGTTGTGTGTTTTGACATATCATAGGGCATATTGGATTGGAGATAAGTTGGACTTCCCTTTTTTGAGTGATTTTAGCTTATATTTTTGTAATATTGTTTGACAACCTCATGTATTATATCTCCTATATATATTAGAAGCATGATATGGAGGTTGTGTGCAAGAGTCTTATACCTGTTGATTTATCTTTGGATCTTTATCTAGTGATACAAATACTTTCTTTACAAGTTTATTGTATTTTGTAACTAGGAAATTGAGCACAAGAATCAAATCATATAAATTAGGCAACCACAAAAACCTAAAATACAATGAAATCAAGTCCTAATACACTCAATAAAGGAATAAAAGACTTCATTCAAACTGAAATTCAAACCATCACAAATGTCTCCATTCATTGGCCAACATTTTCCTTCTTTCTCATTCAAATTGGATGTTTTTCGATGTCACCTACAAAGCAAGACTGCAAGATGAAATTAGCAGTGTAAGGTTACTCAAAGCATGGTTAGCCATGACTGAATAAAAACACTCAATTTACAGGACAAAAGTCCCTAAATTTGAAAACGGCAACAAGTTCTAAAATTGTCATGATTATGACATGATTTAATGACAAATTTGATGACAAATTGCTATGTCAAAATAATGACATTTTTAGAGAAAATTGTGCTCATCAATTATGACAAGATTGAGAGGGAAAATAGCCACTTGATTATGACAAATTATCCATAAAATTTGCTCATGAAATAATGACAAATTAGAGAGAAAATAGCTCTCAATTTATGACAAATTGAACATGAAAAGAGGAGCCCAATTTGGAGGAGAAAATGGTGGGAGAAATGTTAAGAGAAAATTAGGTGGCAAAATTTAATTTGAAAATTAGGAAATTAGGTGGCACTAATTAATAAATTTCATTTATTAATTAGCTCACAAAAAGGATGAAGAATTAACCAATTAAATAATTAAATTTAATTGTGACATAGGACACTTGGAATAAATATCCTAAAGGGAAGTGTTAGTAAAGGATTAAATGAAGTAATAATGAAATCCTAGGAGACGAACTAGAAATGAACTAGGACTTGACAATAACAATAAAAGGACAATTCACAAAGACTTGATATTGATATGATATTGATTAACAAAAGATCAATGACAAATTGGTCAAAGATGCTAAAAGGATTGCATTGACCGATTGATCCAAAATAGACAAAGATTGATGACAAATCAATCAAAGATTGATAAAAAGATGATCTAATGAAGGTTGAATGACAAAAATATTGATAAAGACCAATTATTAATCGATTGAATTTGATAAAAAAATCAATGATAAAAGATATCAACAATGAATGACAGTTGAAGATTGATTTGATAAAGAGATTGATGACGAATCAATCAAAACTGATGAGAAAACCAATAATTGATGAGTGAAAAGAGATTGAAAATGATCTAATATTGATTGATAATTGATCAAGGATGAATGATAATTGATTGAAAATGATAAAGATCTATGACAAAACCCTAATTTGACACCAACTAGGATTGAGGATGTCCAATTGACATGATAAGTTGATCACGACCACTGATTGCAAATTGAAAATGATATTGACAAGACCTAACTGAAATGCGAGAGAATTGGAATTGAGTAGGGAAGAAACACAAAATAATGACAACATGTCGACAAATAATAAAGATCGAATGCATGACATAGAAGAAAGAATTAGCAAGTGCGAAAACCCTAAAATAGGGTCACATAGACATGTTAAAGTATGACACCACAATCGTTGACCATTTTTAAACGCCTACATTTTGCCCCTCTTTGAGACAATGCGATTATGAGAGTTTTTTCAAAGACCAAACAAGAAATAATACCCAGGACAACGATGAGGTATATGTATGCCCCCTCAAGGAATTGACCTAGAAAAATCTAGAAAAGAGGCCAATTGATTGACAACGACGACAAGAAGCCATTCGTAGGTTTATAGCGCAATTGGCTAACCATACCCTTCCTTTCACACATTTATTGAAGAAGGATATTCATATTAAATGGAATGAGGAATGTCAGGAAGATTTTGATTTTATTATCTTGGATTACTTGGCTAACCCTCCTATCCTAATGCCAACTATGTCTAATAGACATTTCTTTTTGTACATCTCTGCCTCGTCTCATGCTCTAGAAGCTTTGCTAACTCAACCTGATGATGAATGCTAAGAGAGAGAAGTCTATTACATTAGATGCACTTTGATAGAGTATGAAACTCAATATTTTTCCATGAAAAAGTAATGTCTAGCTCTTTTCTTCACGACACAGAAGTTAAGGCATTACATCCTTCATGCAGAAACATGGGTTATCGCTAAGAATGACATCCTTAAACATCTCTTTTTGAAATCCGATCTTTCGGGCAAATTGGATAAATGGGTGATGTTTCTTTCTAAGTTTGACTTGAGGTTCATAACTTAGAAGTTGATCAAAGGGAAATTCATCATTGATCATTTAGCTGATGCCCCATTTGAAAAATATTTTCCTATGTTAGATCTTTCCCCTGATGAATACGTATTGACTGTTGGTCAAGAGCCCGTAAGGGATATGTATTTTGATGGATCAAGATGTCAGAATGGTTCAGGAGTAGGGGTTGTCTTGGTCTCACTTGAAAGAAAATTAGTCCCTCTTTCATTTTGTTTAGAATTTCATTGCACTTACAATATTGTTGAGTATAAAGCCTTGATTTTTGGGTTACGTGTTGCGATTGCCATGGATTTGAAACATATCCGCATCCACGGGGACTTAGAGCTTATTGTAAATCAGGTTATAGGTGCATATCGTGTTAAGCAGATGAAGTTATCTCTGTATAGATATTTGGTCACAACCATATGTACTGAAATATTTCTCTACTTATACGAATGACAGTATTTCTCAGAAGGAAAATCATCATGCGGATGCAATCGCAAGTGTTGCTTCCCTTGTAGGCCCAAACTTTGGTCAAGACGAATATCATTTTGTCGTACGTACAAGTCCTCCACTCTCTAACTGTAACCGATCAAACCCAATTCAATAATTTCATACGTGCTCATATCAATTCAAGAGAATGGTTCGCACACATTTATAATTATCTCAAAATCAGAAGTTTTCCCAAGCAAGAGCTCACGTGTGTAGATTCAAAAACTTTCCGCTCATTATATTATATTATCCAACATCCTTTATCAAAGATAATATAATGGCCTTCTTTTATGTTGTTTGACAAAAGCTAAGATACCCTTGGCCTTCCAAGAAGCCCATTCAGGATCTAGAGGTGGGAATTTTGGGGCAAAATATTTGATCCACAAACTGATTCACATGGGGTATTATTGGCAAACAATGGAAGAAGACTCTTTTACCTTTGTCAAGAAATGCCTCTAATTCCAACTAATGGTATGATGAAAGAATAAGTATCCGGTAGAATACTGAGAGGGGGGGATGAATCAGTATACTGAAAAACTAATACAAACTCCCAATCTCAAATTAAAACTCACAAAGCAAACTTTCACTTATCAAGATCAATACTCAACAGCAACTAGTTAACTGTTATAATAACTTAATAGTAAACAACTTCAATCTTGTAAACATCAAAATACTTAATCATATCTCAACATATTCAATCTCTCAATGCTTCCAGTTATCATGCCTTATCATAAGTTAATCAAATCAATAAATAAGATCATAACCACACAAAAAAATTCACCACTTGACACAAATGTTTATACGTGGAAAACCCAAATAGGTAAAAATCATGGTGAGATGAGACTCACAAGGATAGCTATCTGAACTCTTCTCAAGTTTGCCCTGTTAGGAGCCAAGCCTGTTAAAGAATTTACAATAAGTCTTGTTAATAACTGATTCTGTTAGGAATCACACGGTTAAGGGATTTACAAAATGCCTTGATGAAAAGCAAAATACCCTGTTAGGAGTAACCTCGGTAGAGGGTTTGTGAATCCAAGATAATGGACCACCTTGTTAGAGGATTTAGTAAGTAACCAAGCTTGTTAGAGCTTACCCGGTTAAGGGATTTCAATTCTGCTATAATTGTTAGAAAACAACAGGTTTTATTGATCTGTTTGAATAGCACTATATTTTCTTGATCAGATCCTTTTAAGCTTCAATATGCTTTTACACAAACTGTAGATTCATTCTCTGGTTAGGCAACCACACACTCAACTAGTTCTTAGCTAACACTTTGCCAACACTCTTACAAATAAATTCATCGACCTTAAATACAAATCAATTAGGTCTATAATACAACAAAAACCTAATTCTTTCATAGAGATTACAAACAAGTCAGTTCAATCTTGACCGTTAGAAATCATAACTATCCCTTCACATTCTTCAAGAAAATTCCAATCGCTCCATGATCACTGCTTCATCGGACTTTGTAACTCATCACACACTATGCATTAGATACAATCCACTTTGCTCATTCCCTAGACAAGAAACAAATGTGCCAAAACAATTTGAACTTGTCCCCATTCAATGATCACACGTGTCTCCATCATTACCGCTCATCATTAGATCTTAAACCAACAAACTTGATCAGTTAGGGTTTAACGAAAAACAACTGGTAGGGTTTACTGGTTACATTGCATAGAAAAGGGTTTAACCTTATACACCGGTTTAACTTACAAACTACCATATACTGGTTTACAACATCTTCCACAAAGTTTATCATACCGGTTAGAATACAAAATCAATAACAAAAACAATATCAGCAATATCATAAATACCATTACCGGTTTAAATGACATCAATGACAATATAACATATCATTAATGCAATTTCATGCAAATGCCAACAAGCTACCCCTTTGGCATTGATGAAAATACAAATATCAACGCCTCTGATTGATGTTGTGATTGGTGAATAGGAATTCTGGTTTACATTACCAAGTATTCACCATGCTCTCTCTGTCTTCAGCCTGTCGTTGGTTTCTATTTGTCAGTCACATAATTCTTCTCCTCAATCACATAATTCTTCTCCCCCTTTGACAACAATGCCAAATTAAAAGTAAAACATGTAATGTCAAATTTCACTGTGCATCAACAACATACTGCAACTTGATGCTCCCCCTGTGGAATACATCCACTTCTTCATCAATCCATGTAAAATTTTGCAAGTAATTAAGGGACTGATGCAATTAGCATAATGCTCAACTAACTTTATGAAGAGGGACAACCCCCAACTGACTTCTAAGATACTCAAAAGTAGTCTTAGGCAGAGATTTGATAAAGATATCTGCAAGCTGCTCTTGGGTAGAAACATGCTTTAAGATAATATCTTTACTTTGAACTTTTTCCCTCAAAAAGTGATACTTCAATTCAATGTGCTTGGTGCGAGCATGCAAAACAGGATTCTTAGAAATATTAATGGCACTTGTATTATCACATAAAATCTTTATAGGTTCTGAGATCTTCATCTTAAAACATTCCAAAATGTGCCTCATCCAAATAGCCTGTGTGCAATTCATATAAGCTGCAACATACTCAGCTTCAACAGTAGATTGTGAAGTACAACTCTGCTTCTTACTACTCCATGAAACTAGCTTTCCTTCTAGAAAGAATGCTCCACCGGTAGTACTTTTCTGGTCATCAATATTTTTTGCCCAATCAGCATCAGTGTATGCCTTCAAATCAAAGTTTCCTCCATATGGATACCATATTCCATAGTCAACTTTACCTTTTAGATATCTAAAAATTCTCTTTGTTTCTATCAGGTGTGCTTCCTTTGGATTCTTCTGAAATCTAGCAACTATACCAACCTCATGGGCAATATCTAGTCTATTGTGAACAACATAGTGTAATTTTCCAATCATTGGCCTGTATTCCTTTTCATCAACAGACTTAGATGCATCCTCCTTGGACAGCTTACAACCTATAACTATTGGTGTTCCAACTGGTTTACAGTCACTCATGCCAAAAGTCTTCAAAACCTCTTTCACATACTTAGATTGAGTAATGAAAATACCATTCTTCATTTGTTGTATTTGAAAGCCTATGAAATTTTTTATTTTCCCTACTAAAGACATTTCAAACTCATTTTTTATTTTATCTATAAAACTATTGCTCATAACATCATTACCTCCAAAAATAATATCATCAACAAATACTAGACTGACCAGTATTTCATCTCCTTCAGACTTGAGATAAATATTACTATCATCACCGGTTCTTACAAAGCCTATCTTCATCAAATGTGTATGAAGTTGTTCATACCATGCTCTGGGTGCCTACTTTAATCCATACAAATCTTTATGCATTCTGCATACCATGTCTTTCTCATCTGTCAATGCATAACCATCAGGCTTCTCTATTTATACCTCTTCTTCTAATATCCCATTCAAAAATGCAAACTTAACATCCATATGGTATACCTTGAACTTCTTATGGGCTGCAAACGCAAGTAAAATTCTGACACCTTCCAGTCTTGCTACTGGTGCAAATTTTTTTCCATAATCTTCTCCTTCTTCTTGAGCATAACCCTTGCAGACTAATCTTGCCTTGTTGCGAACTGCAACACCATCTTCATTTAACTTGTTTCTGAACACCCATTTAGTACCTATAACATTCTTGTTTAACGATCGGGGTACCAGGGTCCAATTATTGTTCTTCTCAATTTGATCCAATTCCTCCTCCATATCTTTAACCCAATGATCATCACCAAATGCCTCCTTAGCACTTCTAGGTTCAATGGTGGAGATCATGCAAGAGTTCACTCTTATTTTCCTTCTAGTTAGTACTCAAGCATCCTTATCCCCAATAATCTGCTCAAGACTGTGGTTCAGTCTCACATAACTAGGAATAACATGATCATTCTCTTCAGGTTCAAATTCTTTATTATCATCTTCTTTTGAATTTATTTGTTCTGGTTGAACAAGTACATTAGGATTTGCTTTACCGGTTTCCGATTTAACAATTTTAGGTTCCAAAAGCAAAATGCAAGGATCTTCATCCTTTTTCTCTGAACTAGTTCCTTCTGAGACTTCAGGACATTCATCTACATGAACATCAACACTCTCAACAATTCTTTGTCTGGTTGTTAAAGCATTTATAAGCCTTACTCTTGGTGGAATAGCCAAGAAATATGCCTTCATCACTTTGAGCTTCAAACTTGCTAATGTAATCACCTCTTTTAATAAAACATTTTCTACCAAATATTTCAAAATAACTAACATCAGGTGATCTCCCATACCAATATTCATAAGGGGTCTTGTCCTTACCTCTTTTCATCAGAACTTGGTTCATTGTGTAGACAACTATACTTACAACTTCGTTCCAAAATGTTTTCGCTACACTACCTTGTATCAACATTGTCCTAGAAACTTCAACCACTGACCGGTTGTTCCTCTCTGTTATACCATTCTGCTGCAGTGTCCTTGGTGTAGAAAGCTGCCACTTGATACCATTCTCATCACAGTACTTAGTAAATTCCTCAAAAGTAAATTCATCGCCTTGATCTGTTCTCAAACATTTTATCTTTTTGCCACTCTCTTTCTCAGTTAAGGCCCTGAATGCCTTGAACTTACCAAAAGCTTCATTCTTATCCTTCAAGAATGTGTCCCACATCATCCTTGAACAATCATCAATGAAGATCACAAAATATCTATCACCTTGAATGCTTCTTGTTCTTATTGGTCCACATAGATCTATATGAACCAAATCTAACAAGTGCTCTGCTGAGAAGGACTTGCTCTTGAAAGTTGAAGAAGTCATCTTTCCTAACTAACATTCTTTACAAAGAGTATTAACCGGTTTGTCTAGCTAAGGAAAACCTCTTATTGTCTTGGACTTGCTCACTTTAACAATGTTATCAAAGTTTATATGACAAAATATCCTATGCCAAAGCCAACTATCATCTATCTTTGCAATCAAACAGTTGCTAACTTTAGGATTAAGATGAAATAGATTACCTCTGGTTTGTTTCCCGGTTGCAATCAATTCACCTTTGTTGTCAAATATTTTGCACATACCATTTCTAAACTCCAGTGGGTATCTCCTGCCATTAAGTTGTGGTACACTTAGAAGATTGTGCTTTACGCCTTCAACCCAATAGACATCGTCAACACCGCTCTTCCCATTAAGAGAAATAAATCCCTTACCCTTAACCATACAAGGCGAGTCATTGCCAAATTTGACAACACCACCATCAAATTACTTCAAGGAAAGAAATTTGCTCTGATCACTGATCATGTGATGTGAACAACCACTATCAATGATCCAATCATCAGAGTTATCCATCCTGGACACTAGTGCCTTATGATCTGATATCTCTTCCTTAATAGCTACAAACACAATATCTTCACTAGCATCATCATCATATTCTTTATTAGTAATACCACTGTCAATAGCAATAAGACAATCTCTCTTGCCTTTTCCCTTATACTTCTTGAATTTGTCTCTTGTATTAATTTTCACCATTAGGACAATTAGTTGCTATATGACCAATCTTGTTGCATGCAAAACACTTTAAAGGTAGTTTACCTCTATATTTCCCAATGCCTCTAGGAAGTCATTTTGCCAACAATGCTTCAAGTTCCACTAAGTTGTCTTCAGAATCAACATGTTTGCTAGATCTAGATTCATAACCATGACAAGTATCTCTACTTTTTCTCATAGATGGGTTAGAGACAAAAGCTCTGAATGCAGATTTTGATTTTTGTACACTTCCATCATAAACGTTTAATTTAAAAGAAGTAAGTTTGCCAATGATAGAGTCAAGAGTTACCTTAGTTTTTTCAATGGACTTCAACTCCTGAATAGCTACAACTCAGATAGCATAGACCGGTAGCAGGGTTCTCAGTACCTTACTGATCACTGTGGCATCTTCCACTTTCCCTCCTGCACTCTTTATTTCACCAACTATCTCTTTTATCCTTTGACCATACTGCTGGATATTCTCACCTTCAGACATTCCCATGTCATCAAACTTTCCACTTAGGCTCTCCTCTTTAGCAATCTTAACATGTTCATCACCTCTATAAATCTCTTCAAGTTTTTTCCAGACTTCATATGCTGTTTCAAGACCATGAACATATACATATTCAACATCAGACAGGGAACTGATAATAGCCTCCAATGCTTGATGATTTTCTTGTTGTTCTTTCTTCTGATCATTAGTCAGAGTTCCAGTAGGTGCAATATACTTAGTTTCTACATGATCCCAATACCGACTTCCTAGACTCTTAATGTAAATCTTCATTTTGTCGCTCCATATCCTATAGTTATCTTTGTTGAACTTCAGACCTTCTTTCTTCATCGGGATCTACAAGATATTTTCCTCAAGTTGTTAGGCTTTTAGATTAAAGAGGACTTGAGATGCTCTGATACCAATTGATGGTATGATGAAATAATAAGTATCCAGTAGAATACTAAGAGGGGGGGGGGGTGAAACAGTATACTGAAAAACTGATACAAACTTCCCAATCTCAAATTCAAACTCACAAAGTAAACTTTTACTTATCAAGATCAACACTCAACATCAACCAGTTAACTGTTATAACAACTTAACAGTAAACAACTTCAATCTTGTAAACATCAAAATACTTAATCATATCTCAACATATTCAATCTCTCAATGCTTCCAGTTATCATGCCTTATCATAAGTTAATCAAATCAACAAATAAGATCATAACCAGAAAAGAAACATTCACCACTTGACACAAATGTTTATACGTGGAAAACCCAAATAGGTAAAAACCACGGTGAGATGAGACTCGCAAGGATAGCTATCTGAACTCTTTAGAAGTTCGCCCTGTTAGGATCCAAGCTTGTTAAAGCTTTTACAATAAGTCATGTTAAGAACTGATTCTGTTAGGAATCACCTGGTTAAGGGATTTACAAAATGCCTTGATGAAAAGAAAAATACCCTATTAGGAGTAACCTTGGTAGAGGGTTTGAGAATCCAAGCTAATGGATCACCTTGTTAGAGGGTTTAATAAGTAACCAAGCTTTTTAGAGCTTACCCAGTTAGGGGATTTCAATTCTGCGGTAATTGTTAGAAAACAACAGGTTTTCTTGATCTTTTTTAATAGCACTACATTTACTTAATCCGATCCTTTTAAGCTTCAATCTACTTTTACACAAACTGCAAATCCATTCTCCGGTTAGGCAACCACACACTCAATTGGTTTTCAGCCAACACTTTGCCAACACTCTTACAAACAACTTCATCGACCTTAAATACAAATCAATTAGGCCAGTAACACAACAAAACCTAATTCTCTCATAGAGATTACAAACAAGTCGGTTCAATCTTGGCTGTTAGAAATCATAACAATCTCTTCACAGTCTTCAAGAAAATTCCAACCACTCCATGATCACCGCTTCATCGGACTTTGTAACTCAACACGTGCTATGCATTAGATGCAATCCACTTTGCTCATTCCCTAGACAACAAACAAACGCGCCAAAACAATCTGAACTTATCCTCATTCAATGATCACACGTGTCTCCATCATTACCGCTCATCATTAGATCTTAAACCAACAAAATTGATCGGTTAGGGTTTAACAAAAAACAACTGGTAGGGTTTACCGGTTACATTGCATAGAAAAGGGTTTAACCTTATACACTGGTTTAACTTACAAACTACCATATACCAGTTTACAACATCTTCCACAAAGTTTATCATACCAGTTTCAATACAAAAGCAATAACAACAACAATATCAACAATATCATAAATACCATTACCGGTTCAATTGACATCAATGACAACATAACATATCATTAATGCAATTTTCATGCAAATGGCAACACCAACAACACAATAACTTGATTCGAGCCCTTGCACAGGAGCTTCAAACTCAAGCTTCTCCATGGCCTTTTCAGATGTGGGGGTTGGATATCATTAGAAAGATATCTCCCCCTTCCTCTAAGGGTCATACCTTTATCATCACTGCTACAAATTATTTCAAAAAGTGGGTCGAAGCTATAGCATTGAGATCCACCACTGCTGACATGATTTGTGGATTTATCATGGATAATATCATTTCTCATTTTGGTTTGCTTGCTACCCTTGTATCTAATAATGGTACACCATTTAAGAACAAAGAGGTTAAGCAGTTTCTAGAGAAGTTTCACATCCAACATCTTTCTACACCTTATTATCCTCAATCTAATGGTCAAGAGAAACCATCTAACAAAACTATTGAACAAATTCTATGTTAAATCGTTACCAAACACGGTGAAGGTTGGCATACTCAGTTGGTATATGCATTGTGGGCCTATCAGATGTGTATATACGACTATGGGGGTAACATTTTACAACCTCGTGTATGGCGTCGATACTATTATGCCTCTTGAGCTGGAGATTCCATTATTACACATCTCCCTAATAGGGATTATTGACGATTATTCTTATCGTACCCTTCACCTCAATTAGCTCGAGTTGTTGGATGACCATTGTTTGAAGGCCCTTCAATATATTCCAGCTTATCAAAATTATTCTCTAAATAGTATAACCAGAGTGTGCTACCCCAAGCCTTTAAGATAGGTGACCTAGGTTTTGTGAGAATCAGAGAAATGTTAATGCGCCACCTGATCAAAGAGGAAAGTTTAGCTTGAATTGGTTGGGTCCATACATCATCGCCTCTATCTATGGTTTTGGTCCCTATGTTTTATTCCATATGGATGGTTCTCCTCTCAAGGAACCTATCAACACCCTGTACCTGCATAGATATTATGCATAAAAGGAAATTTGTATGTATCATGCGCGTGACATTTAGATCTCTATGATAGTTATGTCATAATATATCTTCTTCATCAACATAACATCCAATCATCTATGTGTTATGGAGTGACTGTGCATATATGTGTTTGCATGTGTGTGTACATGTATACATGTTCTCTTTATGTCTCAAAAATATCTATACAATGATCATCATAGAATGCAATCATGCATATATACAACAATATGTAAATTAAATCAGGATGTACATGTAATATAAACCATCCATCACATGAGCATACAAAGCTAAAAGTACATCCATCCATAATGATACAAGATAAGATCGAAACGCTGAATCTCATATATATATATATATATATCTACATATGCATACACACACACATATATATACATATATATACACACATATGTATGTATATATATACATATATATGTATGTATGTATGTATATATATACATACATGCATATATATATATATGTACATATACATACATACACACACATATATATGTGTGTGTACATGTACATATATATATATATATATATATATATATAATGTATATGTATGTATGTATATATATATGTATGCATACGTATATATATATATATATATATATATACGTATGCATACATATATATATACATACATACATATACATTATATATATATATATATATATATACATATACATATATATACGTGTGTGTACATATATTTGGGTTGAAATTCACGGTCAACTGATTCACCCCCTCTCAGTTGCCTCCCAGGTCCTAATAGTGTTCTTGTACTTTTAACTGTTGAATTGATTGCTTGACATGCAACCTTGTATGCATTGTCTTCTTTATGACTGCACTATGTACCATTACTATTGATACCTTGACCTTATGATTGTCTTCTATGATCTTTAATTGCATAACTGATGTGACTCATGCTAACTGCTTGGAGAATCTAACCAAACTCTGAAGTCACATCAAAATCCCTTTGTCACTAAGACTCAACAGTCTTATTGATATGGTCTTCATCGACAAAATCACATAACTTTGGCTAGCAACTAGATACGAATTATTGAAACCGAGTGTCACACCGAAATTCTTGATTTCACCAAGACTCACCAATACTACATCGAGATAGGACTTATCAGTAAAACAACATGACTTTGGCTGATTGCTTGTAGAGTCTTACCGAACACAGAAGTCATATCGAAATTCATTACTTAACCAAGACCCATCAAGTGTCTTGCGATATTGGCAGGAATTATGACTTCTGCAAACTACTTGAATTGTCTCACCAAATATGTAGGTTACACCGAAACCCTAACTTCACCAAGACCCCTCCAAAGTCTCACGGAAATGGTAACTCATCGAAGAAAGACGTGTGTTTTGCTAATTGCTGAGAGAGTCTTGCCAATCTCAAATGTCATACCTAAATTCATGACTGTGAGATTTTCTAGTGAACACTCAAATTGTCTTCAAGCTTTGATTCGCTGCCTCAGATAGGGAAATCTCTGTCTTACTACATTTGATGGCTCTTGGTGGTGATTTTCTCTTTAAAGACTACTCTGATTCTATCATGAAGATCTTACCATGCAGACTACGATTGCTACAAATTTTGTCTACCCTTTCTAGATAAAATACAATGATCTTGGTTTATATGATTGGAATGCTTGATCAATGTATTGTGTATTACTACTGCTCGATGATCATGAAGTGCCATTGTGGCAAAGCTTTGATATTCTAATGTATGCCTAATGCCACCAAACATACCCTGCTATGACCTCTTTTTCTTCTCTTTGGGAGTATGCATGTTTTCTATATGGGATTTGGATGGATCCAAAAATGGTCTCCACAGTCTACGACGACCACTTCTCCTTTGATACAAAATATCTCCTTTGACATGAGAACCTCATCTAGCTGTTTGAACTCATGAAAGATACATACTACATTGAAGATTTGCCTCCTTAACCTCCTAACCGCCATTGAAGATTTTGTTGAATTGAAAACTAGGGCTTCTTCTCATGTGGAGTCTTCAACCTTTGTTTGTGGCTCTTACTAAGAGTAAACTCACCCAAAAACTCTAGTTAGAGTATGACTTTGTGTCGTCCAATCTTCCCTCCAAGTCATTTAAAAAAATACCCATTTGATTTAAACCACGTGGGACATTTCATGAAAAAATTTAGAACTTTAGTTCAGATAAAAAAAATATTTATTTTAATATTTAATTTGACAATCACATGAGAAAGGGTAATATGAAGTAACTTTTCAACATTTTAGGACCCTTTATAGCTCAATATTAGGGCCAAAATTTAGTGTAAGTCATTTTTCATTTTTAATTGGAAAGGCAATAATGGGTAACAACCGTTGCTCAGGTTGAAAGCACTAGAGTACGGGGGGGGGAATCGGTATTCCCACTTATTTAAAATAATAAAAAAATTAGGAATTGTAGTTGTCGACAAAAATATCAAACAGACTTGACTGAAGTAAAACAGGTAATGCAAAATAAATAAGAAGAACACATCTACAAGATAAAAACTGGATTTTATACATGTAAAACCCAAATGGAAAAAAACACGGAGAGTGTTAACTCTCATGAGAATATAACTAGTTATATTTGTGTTTACAAATGGGTGGCTCACTACTAGATTACAAACAATGCTCACTACCTGACTACTTACTGTAGATATTCAAAAAGAGGACGACTAACCATCAGAGTGCTCACTGCAACTAAAAGTGTTGAACTCAGAAGGTTTGCATCTCCAAATGCATGAGATCAGTTCCAAGTTAAAGCTCAAGTTATAAATCTTAGACTTTATTGTAAATTCGATTAGAGATCTCTGCACAACTGTTCTGCAATAGGTCCGGTAAAGGACTACTAAAATACTATAACACTGATTACCTTCGCTATTTACAACTCTAACATACACTTCTTCCTTTGCTACCAACTATCTTCCACACATCACACACACACTCTTGATCGATGTCATAATTCACCATTCATGTACATGTATATATATATATTGAAGGGTACATTTATAGAATAGTGTGTCGGCCAGGACCAACACATTATCAATAAGGTCATGTCGGCCTCCACAATACTTCTACACAACTCCTTTACATACTTCTGATTACCAATGCATATGTCGAGAATACCAGAAAAAGGGCAGGGTCATCCGGACCTAAGAGAAACAACCTATTGTCTTGAGATGAAGTCTAATATCTCCAAAATGTAGATTCTACGCGTACCAAGGAAACCAAAATCATAAAACTCAAAGAGATACTTCTTATACTCATCAAAAATGAAAACTTTGAGATGCATAATTGATACAGGGATCATTAAGAATTCTGAACACCTAGATATTGGGGTCAATGAGAACTAAATGGGACCTCAAAAAGTCATCATCCAAAGTTGTCCATGCTACATAATAACTTCTAGACAAAAACTACAACACCTAAACTCCACATACATACTGACCACACAGAATCCTTTCATACCTATATCATCTATAACATTCATAACATCCATGATGTTCGGACTGATATCCGAATCTGCATACATTGTTCAGTATAGAACTAGATGATTGGTTTGACATCAATGACAACATTATTCACACAAGTCTAACAACACCATAATTATTTGATCTTGTGGAAATGGTGTGGTGTTGTATAATGGATTATTGACTGCTTCAAACATTGATTTTGATGGAACATTCACATTTAAAAGATTGTCAACCTCATGCTGCATTTGAACATTAGTTTGATCATTCAAGGTTGTAGCGGAATCCATCATATCTCTGTATTTCTTAGGATACTTTTGAATTCAAGAATATATCCATTTTCTTTGTCATTTTAGGTTCGTTAACAAACATCTCAATATCGTCTTAGTCATCAAAATATGATGTGTTATTTAGATTCATTTCTTGTTGAAGGTCTTGGTTGGATCCAAATCTTTTTAAAAGGTTTTGTTCCTCATATGATGTTGGGGGTTACATCTCATCTTGCAAGTTTAATTAATTGAAATCAAATGGTGCACTCCCTAATGGTGTTGGTGGAACACTTCCACATCCTAGATTCATTGGTATGAATACAAGTTCATAATATGGCAGTGGTCCTAATTGTACTGTCCTATATTGTGGTGTAGTGTTGCTCGATGGACCCACATTTGGATTGAGTGATTGAGTTTGATATTGTCACATGTGCATATTTGGTGTGTTATCCATTGGAAAATACATGGCTTGATACATTGATTCATGCGATCTCTTGGATTTAGACCTTGTTTCAACAGGTATGTCACTATGCAATATTTTTAGAATTTATGAATTTAAGAATGCAATGAAATGCAACCAATGTATGCCAAATGCAACTTCTATTTTTGATCTTTTGAATTTTTGAAATGACAATGATTATGCTACTAAGTGCAATCTTACAAGATGACAATCCAACCTATGTTTTTGTTGTTTTTGAGATTTGGACAAACCCTTGAAATGCAACCCTAAAGACACAACCTTGGGAAATTCAAAATGAAGTCAAGACCTTAAAGGGACAAATGGATAAAATGACAATATGATGATGTCGCACCTAATGCTTGGATAAAGAGATAAATTTTGGACAAGGGCTAGACTCCCTAACAATGACTTATGGTTTTATCTAAAGTTTTGATTTTTTGTAGTTTGACAAACCTAATTTTGAGATTAAATGCAAATTGGCAATTATAATGAAAAATACCCAAGGATACGATGAATATGATATGACTTTAAGATATGATATGACCTAGGGATATGAGATGATATGAGGATATGATGTAACCAAAAGGTATGATATGATGTGAACCAATGATATGATATTACCTAATGTTATAAAATGGACCAAAGATATGAATGCAAATGAATTACAATGTCAACCTAAGACAAGACCTAGCGTTTGGACTATGCAATGATAAAACCTAATGCAATAAGGGTATATGCAAAGCAATGATTTGAGATATGCAAGATATGACCTAATCCAAGACCTAAATTTGGGATGATGATGATAATGCAAGATGTAACCTAAGCCAAGACCTAGTTTTGGTATTATGATAATAATGCAATGAAAATGAATGACAATGACCTAGGGGAATGATTTTAAACCAAAGTGCCAGTGGAGACAATGAAAATGCAATGGACTAATATAAAAAAGGGTATATGTATGTCCTAAGATCTAAGTTTGAACTATGCAAAACCTAACTCTAAGTGACATGAATTTTGAAACCAAGGTATCCAATGTTTTGACAAGCCATGTTTATGAATTTTTTTTGAATGTTGGATGAATACTTTGAAATATTTTGGAAAAAGTTTGACTTTGATGTGGACTTTTTTTGGACACTTGTTTGAACTTTTGAAGACTTTGTTTGAGAACAAAGGTTGATTTTCACTGCTTCAAATGTTGTTTTGTTTGCAAATGTTTGTTTGATATGTTGTTTATTTCCTTTGTTTATGATTCACATCTATAACAAGCATAGAGAACATAATAATTGTTTGACCTTTGCATGAAAATAAAACATTCAAGCACAATCCTAAGGCTTGCTAGGACAATGCTTGTTGAATCCCCTTACCTAGAATACCCCATTTAGTTGGATAGTTACAAGCTTGGTATCATTGGCTCCCCTCCATGACACACACTTATTGGGCATAGCAAGCTTTAGATTCCTAAGGACGCAAAGATCCTGAGAAATTTACTATCCCAAGTTGAACGATACATGAGGGGTTTCATTGATATTCATGTATCACAACACCCGAGCCAACATGTAGAAGGTTTTTTGGAAACTACAAACAATTTGGTTCCTAGTGGGGGAGCTTCAATGGAACTTGGGGTCTAACCATGCGGTGACAACTCATTTACCAACCAATTCCAAGTCCTCGAAAGGATTTTTATGCATCTCACACAAGTATGGATACTGAGGGAAATTCGTCAGTGTAGATGCACATCACTGAGTAGTTGTGGATTTCACCTGACTTTTTAATTTTTATAGTGGAGTAAAGAAGTACCACTTGGGTTGTTCCCTCTCACTGACCAAAGTAACACTTTTCTCATGCACCTATGACCACAAAGGCCAAGGGGAGAGGATAGTGTGTGTTAGCTACAGGACCACTCACACACACAAGTGTGCCCAAACATAAAAAAAATAGATGTTCGTTTTAAGCCCAAAATCCAAATGTTATCTAACTACTAAAAATGAAGACAATTTGTTTCAACATTTTGTCTTTGACATGCGTCCTGCGTCAAATGTGTTCATAGTTTGTTTGTTTAAGTCTCCTCCCAATGAGTGCCAAGTTACTACATAGATTATCAGTACCACAAAAACCCTAAGCTCTGATAATGAACTTAAATTGACATAAGCTAAAGCTAAAATCAATAATTATACCTCAGATTCTGCCTTTACCTAGGTGCAAAACATAACTACACAGGCATAGGACAGAGAACATGGGCGCAAAAAAGAGCAAAAAATGTGTAGGTTCATGTCACACAAGCGGAGGTTTGCAGTTCTTATGTAAAACAGAGAAAAACAATAAAACAAACAGTAATTCTTGCAAAATTGAAGCCATAATGAGCATAAAAAAACATGATTTTGATGATTGCAATATGGCACCCAATTTTCAAATTCCCCATGATAAATCCATGCCTAAGAAAGCAAATGCAACTGATAAACTAAGAAATGTAGGAGTTGTAAGGCTTTCAAAATGAAATGCAGAAATTCAACCACTTAAAAACCCTAATTACCCTAATGTGAGTAATTGTTGTTTATTACAATCCTAATTAGTCTATGTGAGTTTATTTAACCTTAATAAACCCTAATTAAACTAATTTCAATCAAATTGAAAGATTTGAGTTCATTTTATACTAGATTGTGATAAAATTTGTTGTTTTTTTAAAGCCAAATGCATGAAAATGAAAGAGTGAATAGTTGTTGTTCATTAACCAAAGCCTAATTATGACTATGTGAATTCATTTAAAGCCATTTTAATAAATTTATAGTCCTACGGTAACCCTGCAAGTATCAACAAGTGGAATAGTATGCAAATTAGACCTCTATTACAAAGTGCCACAGAACATTGCAAGGGCGCATGTCTAGGCTACAGAGGCGTAGATCTGCCCAACACAATCGTAGATCTACCCAAAATAGGTGCAATTATAGACTAAACAAGCACAAAAAGAATCTCCACAGGTGTAGAAGCTCTAGATCACCCCTGAGAAGCCTTTTTCCTGCAAATTTGATTTGCAAATACCTCATTAACACATAAAGGATAGAAGATTAGTCATGTCCACATTGGGTTCACTAGAAATTATATCTAGTAAATTGAGCACAAGAATCAAAGCATATAAATTAGGTAACCACAAAGCCTAAAATGGAATGAAATCAAGTCCTAATACACTAAATAAAGGAATGAAAGACAAGACATTCAAACTAAAATGCAAACCATCACAAATGTCTCCCTTCATTGGCCTCCATTGTCCTTCTTTCTCCTTCAAATTGGATGTTTGTGGATCTCACCCATAAAGAAAATGCAAGTGAAATCAAGATTGCAAGATGAAATTCGTAGCGTAAGGTTACTTGAAGCGTGGTTAGCCATGATTGAAGAAAAACACTCAATTTATAGGACCAAAGTTCCTAAAATTGAAAAGGGCAACACAGTTGGCATTGATTATAACATGATTGAATGACAAATTTGATGATAAATCACTATATCAAAATAATGACAAATTGAGAGAAAATTATGCTCATCAATTATGACAAAATTGAGAGGGATAATAGCCACTTGATTATGACAAATTATCCATAAAATTTTCTCATGAAATAATGACAAATTGGAGAGAAAATAGCTTTCAATTTATGACAAATTGAGCATAAAAAGAGGATCCCAATTTAGAGGAGAAAATGGTGGGAGAAATATTAGGAGAAAATTAGGTGGCAAAAAGAAATTTGAAAATTAGGAAATTAGGTGGCACTGATTAATAAATTAATTATCTCACAAAAGGACGAATAATTAACCAATTAAATAATTTAATTTAATTGTGACATAGGACACTTGGGACAAATGAATAAATTCACTTATCCTAAAGGGAAGTGTTAGTAAAAGATTAAATGAACTAATCATTAAACCCTAAGAAACAAACTAAAAATGAACTAGGTGTTGACGATCGCAATCAAAGGACAATTGACAAAGACTTGATATTGATATGATATTGATATGAAATTGATTGAAAAAAGACCAATGATGAATTGGTCAAAGATGATAAAAGGGTTTCATTAATAAAAGACAATTGATAAAGGATCAATTATCGATTAATCCAAAATTGATAGAGATTGATGAATGATTGAGATCGATGACAAATTGATCAAAGATTAATAAAAGGTCAATCTGATGAAGGTTGAATGAAAAAAGATTGATAAATATCAATGACAAATCAATCAAAATTGATAAAAAAGATAATGATCGAAGATATCAACAATGATTGATAATTGAAGGTTGATTTGATAAAGAGACCGATCATGAATCGATCAAAATTGATGAGAAAACCAATAATTGACAATTGAAAAGAGATCGAAAATGATCCAATATTGATTGACAATTGATCAAGGATGATTGATATTTGATTGAAGATGATAAATATACAAGACAAAACATTAATTTGACATTGATTAGGATTAACGATGTCCAATGGATATGATAAATTGATCATGACCACTGATTACAAATTGAAAATGATATTGACAAGACCTAGTTGAAATGCTAGAGAATTGGAATCGAGTAGGGAAGAAATATATAACAATGACAAGATGTCATGAAATGATAAAGATCGAATGCATGACATAGAAGAAATAATTAACAAGCACGGAAACCCTAAAATAAGGTCACACAGACATGTTAAAGTATGACACCGCAAGCGTTGACCATTTTTAGACACCAACATATTCTATTGAATTTTAAATAATATATTAGGTGGCTTTTGGAGTGGGTTTTTTCTCCTAAAAGGGTTTTCCCCATCTAATTCATTGTGTTATGGTATTCATCCTATAAATGTTGTTTTTGTTTAACTTTTATAATAGTTGTAGAGATCTAAATTCTTTTCTTAACCCTACTTTGAAGATTAGTGTAGGAAGTTGTCTACCTTAACTTTCTTTCAGTATTTATTTGACTAACAAAGCCTCATTTGAAGTATTGCCACCTTTTATGGAAAACATGACATCATTATATTTAATCTTTCTTCACTTTGAGTATCATAGTACCTTTTGGTACTATACAAATCATTGTGATGAATCCCTTTAATTATTTTAAAACAATGCATGAAATTTAACTTCCTTAAGGCCTTTTTATTATTGCCAGTTGTGTGATCCAATAACATAAACCATATGTAGAAAAATCAATGTATATCAATTTGACTATAATGAATTTAAAATATTATATTGTTTAGATACTTATATCTAAATGTGCCTTTGTAAATCACATGGCCACTACCTTATTGTAAATTCTTACTTAAATCCTTATAATCCATTTTCTAAATACTATCATCATTATCTATATCAGTTTCAAAATCACTCCACTAGAGGTCCACCTCATCCAACCCCCATGACATAATCTTAATTATCATTATCCTACATGGTAACATAAAACTCAAATCTTTAATTTGAGAGGATCCGTTTCACATTTTTTGAAAGATTAGAAAATTGCCAATAATTCCCCTCCTGACAGTTAATATCAAGATTAGAAACAACATCAACTACTGAATTACTTTTTATTTAAACATTTTCAACCTTAAATTAAGAGAAACTATGTAGCATTGATCTACAATATTTTATCATGTTCCTTATTTTCTATGGGGATAACATCTTTCCCTTAAGAATTCCAATTATCATTTTTGAATCTCCTTCTACCTCAACTTGATAGAAACCCTTAGCCTTTTTTGTCCCCATCACACAACAATAGCTTCAACTTCATTTTTTGATACCATTCTTAAAATCTTAGCATATCCTTCAATTGAGTAAGCTTTTTTATCCTTGATAACAATCTCGACAACAACTAGACTTGGATCGCCCTTAAACACCCATCATTTAAATTAATCTTCACTCATCCCTCATCAAGGGGTTTTCATTTTAGAAATTTTCTTATCTTTTAACCCAAATAATCTCAGTGAGATCTTGGGTTACCCCAAATTTTATTTAATTATTACTTTAACATATGAAGGCATGTTATTTGCATAACCAACATTAATATTGTCTTGAATATTATGTTTTATACTCCTAAAGAGTTCAAAGTTGTCTTTAGCTTGATCTCTAAAATTTCTATTGTTCCTTTCTTTCCATAAACCCCAAGCCACAAAAGGAGGAATTTGCTTCCATATTTCTATAATAATGGGGTTAGTAAAGGGGAAAATTTTATTCTAAGTATTAAAAAAATCTCTAAGATTCAAATGGAAAATCTAATCAACTCTAAGATTTTGTAAAACTTCAGACCAAACCGCTCTAGAAGAAGAATAAGGAAAAAAAAATGATCAATAATTTCTTCAACATTATAACACAAGGTGTACCTTTTAATAAACCATAACCCTCACTTATTCAAATTATCAATGAAAAGGATCTTATTATGAATAATATCCCACCAAAAGTAGTTAATCTTAGGTATCAACCTACTAATCTAGACTTGGCTCCAATAAAAAGAGGAAAGATCATTTTGATAAGAAACCAAAGAGTAATAAGACCTAACAAAATATAAACCTAAAGGATGTCAGACCCAAATGTATTCATCTTTCCTTCCTAACTAAAAAAAACATAAAGTCTCCAATTGATTGCATTAGATGTTGAATATCATCATAATAACCTTGTTGTCTTCGTCCCTCTAAAATTTTACTTGAGCTTCTCCCCAGTCTAATCTATGTAGCCATGGAAACCCTTCCCATTAAGTCTTACAAGTAGCTCTTTAATTTGGTTAAGAGGTGGAAGGAATGGTAAAGAGGACTTTCCATCTAGGGATTATCCAAAAAACTGACATTTCTTTCCATCTTCATTCTCCATAAGATACCTTGTTTTGTGATATTTTTTATTTTAAGAAAATTATTCCACATAACAAATCCCTAAGTTAAATCAAAAGAGGATAAAAATAACCTATATCATTGTTATTCAAATATTTTTCTTTGAGAATAAGGCCCCAATCCTTATTACCTTGTAAAATTTCCATCCAATTTTCACTAGAAAGGATTTATTGAATAATTGAAGTCTCTTGATACTTAGACCTCAATACCTATCTAAAGAAAATTTCTTTGTATTCGTTCAATCCTTTTAGCTATAAAATTTGATATTTTAAAGTTTGAAAGATAAAAAACTAGGATATTTTGTAAAGAGGGTTTTAAAAGTTGAAGTTTCCTCACTTAAGTTAACAACCTCCCTTACTAGCCAATAATATTTTTACCTCCATTTATAGCCAACAAGATGTTTTTTAGCTCTATCCACAATCCTATTCCAAAGATTAAATTTTTTTTAGTGGATAGATGAAGCCCCAAATACATAGCAATAAGGTTAAACATTTCACATGAAAGAAACTTCATAATTATCTCTCTAAGGGGGGTGTGGAGGAGGAAATTCAACACCCTCAAGTTGATGAAATCCTAGAGGAGCAAATAAGCCTACTCCACCTCACTAAATTGGTGCTCTAGTGAGCCAAGAGATACATACTACTTAACTACCCAAACCTAAAATTAAATTTTACTACATAGAAGACCCACAAGCTACCAAACTAGAAAAGACAAGTCATAGAGACGCTCTGGTGGTCTCAACATAGTCTCTGTTGAAGGACACACACACAGGTCAAAGATGAGAATACAATGTGCTAATATCTTGTATGGACAAAACATAAAGACACACACATAAAGTATAGAGTGACACACATATATATCAAATGAACTTTTGAGCTAAATAAAATAATGACAGAAAGAAAAAATGAGTAGAATACTTCAAACTTAAACTAAAAGAAGAGAATAAAGATGCATAATAGTTGGTCCAAGATTGAAGTCTCCTACTAGCTCTTGAGCTCACTTCAAAAACTTGCACACACAACAGAGAGAGAATGATGGGGTTGTGTATAGAGGTCTGCCACAATCATACCCTTGTTTAAATGTTTCCACCTCCATGAAAATCCAAAAGGATAGAAGCTCAAATAAAGAAATGAATGCAAAAAATACAAAACAAATAATATGATATTGGAGAGAGAATGCTTCAATGAAAAATAAAGATGAAGAAATTCTCCTATAACACCAAGAAAACAAGAGCATGTTGGCGTGAAGGTAACCATCAAAAACTCCTCTGATATACAATTACAAAGATAGTAGTGATATATTTGGCATGCAACAATGGTGGAATGATGGGGCTGTGTATAGAGTTTTGCCACAATCAGACCCTTGTTTCAATGTTTCCACCTCCATGAACATCCAAAAGGATAGAAGATCGGATAACAAAATGAATGCAAACAATATAAAACAAATAATATGATATTGGAGAGAGAATGCTTCAATGAAAAATAAAGAGGAAGAAACTCCCCTATAACACCAAGAAAACAAGAGTGTGTGAAGGTAACCATCCAAAACTTCTCTGATATACAATTGCAAAGATAGTAGCGAGATAAATGGCATGCAACAATGGTGGAATGGAAGAACTGTGATCAAGAAGATTGTCTAAGAGGTTTGAATATGCTGCTAGAGATCCCAAATGAAGCTCCCAAGGAAAGATAAACAACCTAGGCTCAAGTCTAATGTTAGTGGGCACAAACAGAGGCATTACAAACCCTACTAATTGAAGGTGTAATGCTCAAATGACCACCTTTAGTCTGGAGATTTGTGAGATGCTAGTGTAGTGCATGGACATCTCCATGATGCCCTAGTGTCTACAAGTCAACAGTTAATGAAGTCAAGAAAAATCCAAGGCGAATGTTGAATAGGCTATTGATGCAAGCAAAACAAACAAAAATGTGTATATGTTCTCCAATCAACATAAAGCAAAGGCATTTGTGTAGTTTGGAATTGTACAAGATGCAATTTACAATGTTACATTTTGCCCCCACTTTAGCGAGCATATCATTGTAATGAGATGCAAAGATAAAGTAGCGATGAAGGTTAGAATAATTTTACAAAGACACAAAGGGGAAGTAGAATCCTTGAACCAAAGTTGCCCCCATGAAAGTGTCCCAAACCTTTGTAAGATCTTGCTAGGTTGTTCCATCATAAACACGTCAGCTGCAGACAAACATGTCAAACGAAAAAATAATTTTTTTGATGCGATAAGACACCAAGATAATAGGATATAATGATTAAAATATATGTGCACCAGTATGGGTAGCAAGTTGTGCTATTGTTGTCATAGGGATTTGTACCCAAGAGCTAAGCATGATGCTCAACAATATCGTGAAACATGGGAACATCTTTGAGCCTGTGGGTTGCTCATATTGAAGATGGAACTCCAGATTATGGGCTGGCTCCCCTTTTGATATCCTAAAAAACTAATGACTTTTGATTGGAAAAGGGATAAAAGGATGCTTTAAAACGGAAACTACTGACTAATAGGTGTTGCACCAGCTGAAAATGACTTGATATGCTACCTAGACTTACAAATTCTTCAAAAAAAGAAGCTATATCTACTCATAACTTAACAATACATGCTTTGCATAAATGTCTCACATGAAAGGTTTGAATTTAATGACTTCATATGCTACCTAGACCTACAAATTCTTCAATGAAAGAAGTTATATCTGCTCACAACTTAACAATACATGCTTTGCATAAATGTCTCACATGAAAGGTTTGAATATTCTGATGTTTGTGTAAAGGAAAACAATTATGTTTTCACAATTTTATTCATCAAAAATCACAACACAATCATTGATCTGCACTATAGCACATTCCTCTTGAAATAAACATTGACACAATGAAGCAAAAATGAAGAGTTTTTTTGACAAAACTACAAGATTTTCACCAAATCAATCATGAACAACACATAAACAAGAAGATTTTTAGGAAGGAACTCAACTACTTTATTGATAATCAGAACTCATTTACATAACAAGTTTGAAAGAATGCTTACAAAAACTTAAATTACTCATATGAAAATGAGTTACAAAGAATCTTTGTTGCTACAACAAAAGAAAGACTGAGAACTAGAGAAGAATAGAGAGAAGAAGACTGACTTATAACAAAAGAGGCTCCAAAATTTTTAAATTTGAACTCTTGGATGCCTTTGACTTGATTGAGATGATGCTGAATACTCCTTACCCTCAAAATTAGGTACCAATTGGTTGTGAATCATCTTCTTCAGTAGTTGGGCACATGGAGTTGAAAATCCCTAAAAAAGGGGCTCAAAACTGGGACTTACTTGTTGTTAACTACCTCAAAACTCCTCTTGGTTGATGACTAACCCTTGGGGGCCTTCAAATTAGGGATTATATTGATGATTTTGTCTCAAAACCTCCATCAAAATGTGGGATTTCTTTCTAGTCGCCCCTTGTGACTTATTTTGAAGTTTGAGTTTGGTTTCACATTTAAGATTAATTTGAATTTGAAATTCAAATACATGACATGTCTTTACTTTTGTCATAAGCTTTCTCAGAACTGCTACACATAAGTTTTGAAAAACCTCTTTTGATGGGACTATGGCTGTCTCATGAAGGACAAATTTTCTATCATGGTTGCAACGTTCTCTATACTTCTCTAAACTAAGGTTTGAGATTTTTCCCTCACCGTTTCTTTCTTAAAAAAGGCTACTCTCTAAGTATATTTTGGATGTCTTTCATCAATACCTAATTTGAGACCTTTTGGCAACATGATTGTGACTGTCAAAAAGATTATATTGACACTGTTTCTTTGATCATCTAATCCTCAATATCCCTAATTGTCAAAGCTTTTATTTGGCCTTTATACTCCTTTGAATGAATGATTGTTTCCCTTCCATAGGCTTGAAATTTTTAACAAAAATTTGTGATGCTTTTCCACTACTATAATAGTCCCTTTGTGCATCTAGATTATCAATGTGCTTAAGATTGTTCATCGTTCATGTGCTTGTCTAACTCCTTTGATAGAGATATCCATTGTTTAGTCATTGATTGTTGCAATGTTAAGTATATCATATTGTCTTTAAGCACTATCTTTATGCCTTCTAGCCTGTATAACACTCATCTCCTCATCATTGGAATATTATCTAGTCTCTTTTTGGACAAATGATTGTTTCTTTTGGCTCTATGGATCTTTAGCTATTCTCTTGATTGTCTCTTGACAGTGTTTCACACAGATTATTTTTGTGACATGGTATCCATTGATGCTCTCATGCTGCAAGTATCATCTTCACAATGGGCCATCCTTTATGTCTTTTAATAGTATTTTGACCCATGTGGCATACCCTGGCTTCTATCATTGTTTGCCTATCATGCTTGGTTGCTACATGATCATGAATGCTCTTGTTATTGACCAGAAGAACCCTTACATATACAGTTTTATGAAGGCTCTACTTCTATGTGTTAGGCTGTCCTTAGGGCCATTATCTTTGTCTTTTGAATACGTATCCCATTGTATATGCAACACAAATGTTTTACTTCATTGCACCATGTTATTTGTCTCATGTGTAGTGACCTCTCCCTTGTGCTCCCAAATTATTCTTCACTGTAAAATATCTCTTGCTATTCTGAAACTTACATCTCTGTTGATCATTGCTTGAGTTAAGGCTAGCATTGGCCTAGGGTTTTGTCCTTGACTCATACCTTTTATGCTTTATCTATCATCCCATCTTTTGGCGTTGCTCTCAAGAATGCCTTAAATATCTTCTTGACTACTGCACTATGTTTACCCCTAATGATTATCTTTTCACTATCATTAAGACTGTGATTTTCATGCTCACTGGTTAAATGAAGCTCTTGGACTATCATTTATTGGGCCTGAAAACACTGTCCTACTATCTTGCAAATTTTTGACTGCTGCAAAACCCTTTGATAGTGATCTTTAAAAATGATTCTTACTATATTTTAAACACTATCCTAAATCTGTTGTGGTTGTACTTCTTACAACTGTAGGCAATCATTCTTTGGTCATATTCTTTTTGGTTTTATGAAGGTCACGGTATATGATACTTTGAGACTTATGAGACTAAAACTTTTAAAGTAATGCGAATCTTATTAAAATGATACAATATAATGATGAAGAATCACTTCAAAACTCATATTTGAAACTTGTTGTCTCACTTTTGATTTGCTATTCAACTGCATTAAAACTTGGGTTTCTTCTCATGAACAGTTACTTATTTTTAATAAATCTGCTATTCATAAGAGAACTTGTTGTTAACTCACAGATCTACCATTTCCTTTCTTTCTCAAACTTATTGTTACCTCCTCTTTTCTAGTTCTTTACTGCTCTGCCTGCCATTTAGATCTCAAACTAAAGCTTACATAAGTGATTGAGAAAACTTAGGGTTTCTTATAGTCAAACTCAAGTTCCTTTCCTAGACCACAGGTTCAACTCAAGTTTCAATATTGAGAAATGAGTTCAATATTCCCTCCAAAAGACTCTAAGCTTTTACCCTTAAGAATCACATATGGATTAGCACACCTAAAGGTTCTTCTAAAAAGATGAAATCAAGAGCTTCTTTATCATTTTTAAACAATAAAGATTCTTCCCTTTTAATTTGACAATACTAAGGCTATAAACCATTACTCAACATTTTACCACATGCTTACAAAAATGAAGCCTTTTGACTATGATCCATAATTTTGGTCACGAACCATTCCAAGAATATAACGAAATGAAATTTGAAATGAAAAACTTAGATAATTTAGGCTTAAGACCAAAATTGGATAACATTTTGGTGACTCTCTAGGGTATTTTCCTACTAAATACATTAGGACCAGTAGCCTTAATGTCTTTCATTGGGCACATGAGTCTCAAAACTCAGAAATCAGACTTGAACTGACTAGACCCCGCTATTAGAAACATAGAACAACACTTAAGACTAAGACTAGACAACTACAAATGTGCCACAACACTTGGAGGAAAGACTAATGACTTTTGATTGGAAAAGGGATAGAAGGATGCTTGAAAACTGAAACTATTAACTAATAGGTGATGCACCAGTTGAAAATGACTTGATATGCTACCTAGACCTACAAATTCTTTAATGAAAGAAACTATATTTGCTCACAACTTAACTGTACATGCTTTGCATAAATGTCTGGCATGAAAGGTTTGAATTTAATGACTTGATATTGTACCTAGACCTACAAATTCTTCAATGAAAGAATCTATATCTACTCACAACTTAACAATACATGCTTTTCATAAATGTCTCACACGAAAGGTTTGAATTTTTTGATGTTTGTGTAAAGGAAAACAATTTTGTTTTCACAATTTTATTCATCAAAAATCATAATACAATAATTGATCTACACTATAACACATTCCTCTTGAAATAAACATTGACATAATGAAGCAAAAATGAAGAGTTTTCTTACAAAACTACAATATTTTCACCAAATCAACAACACATAAACAAGAAGGCATAATCCCAAAGAGCTGAAAAAAGAGGTCATGGCAGGGTATGTTTGGTGGCATACATTAGAATATCAAAGATTTTCCACAATGGCACTTCATGATCATCAAGCAGTAGTAAGACACAATACATTGATCAAGCATTCTAGTCATATAAACAGAGATCATTGTATTTTAGCTAGAAAGGGTAGACAAAATTTGTAGTAGTCATATTTTACATGGTACGATGTTCATGATATACTTAGAGCAGTCTCTAAAGGGAAAATCACCACCAAGAGCCATCAAATGTAGTAAGACAGAGATTGCCCTATTTGAGACAGTGAATCAAAGCTTGAAGAAAATTTTAAGTGTTCGCTAGAAAATCTCACAGTCAGGAATATCGATAAGACTCTATTGAGTCCTCGCAAATAATTGATTTCAATGTAACCTTAGTGTTTGTGAGATATTTCAATTCAGTAGCCGAAGTCATGTTACTTCACTAACAAGTCCTATTTTGGTGTAGCATTGGTGAGTCTTGATGAATGGATTTAGGTGTGACTTTGAAGTTCGACGAGACTCTTCAAGTAGTTTGTATAAGTCATACTTCCTACCGATATCACCAAGACAGTTGATGGGTCTTGGAAAAGTGAATAATTTATGTGTGAGACTCAGTTTCGATAAGGCGTTTCTAGAAGCTAGTCGAAGTTATGTGCTTTTGTTGATGAAGACCGTATTGATAATACTCTGTTGAGTCTTGGCGACAAAGAGATTTTGATATGACTCTCTAAGCAGTCAACCGAAGTCACATCAACTATGTCATCAAAGATCAAGGCACCACCATATCCTTATATGCACCATAGTACATATCATCATTACTATGAAGAATGGAAAAATGACAAAGTAGCACTAAAAGGCATCGCAAAGAAGTGTTAACAGTAACTTTTCAATTACTAAGTTGTCTAACGAGTCACTGATAGCAACAAAGATAAATAATCCTATTTGAAGTAAAACGAGGGCATACAGTGACTGTTTTGTATCATTGAGGATAGTCACAACAAATAGTACAACACATGGATGAAATATGAAGGTTGAATAATGAGAAGAGTAGTCAATAAGCATATGAAGATAAAGACAAAATGAAGATATTACACTCATAATAGTCTTTTGTGAATAAAATTGAAGATCAAAGTTGTTATTGACTACTAGCTATTAAAAGATAGTGGAGTGTTGTTTTGATTAATATGAAAAATAGGTTTTAAGGACCTGAAACCTTTAACATAGGAGCATAAAATAGTTCATCAAAAAGCATCCAAACCTGCTAGAAACAACTTACAAAACAACTGGCAAAAAAGACTAGTAAACCGAACAGACAGCAAAAGAAAGGAACAACAAAGTGGAACAACCAGAGAAAACACAATACAACTATAAGGACTTAAGAAGGTTTGTCGCCTTATTGACCAGCTGGTCATAGTTTTCCGCAACAACTTTGAGTTCTTCCATATCCTTGTTTGGATTCTTTTCCTTCTTTTTGCCTCTGGTTCTTGTTCCGGGTCCTTGCACTTATCCCATACCTTCAATGTCTGGTTCAAGCTCCAGGGAATCCTTCTCATCCTCTAGTTTGCTGATGAGGATTTTGGTATTGTTAGCTGAAGCCTTCAAAATATTAAAACTTTGTTCAGCAATACTTTTGAGGCACTTTTCAATTTTGTTGAATTTGTTATCAGTTTCCGCCATTCTCTGGTCCATAACATTATCATTAGTTTTTCTCTCTGTCAGGTCCTTCTCAATTTGCTCGAACCTAGGGTTGAAGGAATCTCTAATTTCTTCAGCTCTGGCAACAATTTTAGTCAAATCCTCAACATATTCCGCCATAGATTTTCCTCCATCAATACTGATTGTTTCTAGAATTTGAACCTTGTGGTCAAGCTTCTTATTATCCTCCACAACTTTCTAGTAACTGTTAATTAACCAATCAATGGTGTCCACAAAACCTTTCAAACCCTTAGGGGAAGGATTTGAGGGGGGAGTTTTCTCACCAAAATTATCTCATTCATTTTTTAATTTTTTTTGGGGGGAGGGGTCGCCACCAGTGATTTTGTCATCTTTGTCATCAATCCTCTGGTCAAAACCATTTCCTATGGTCACCTCCTCCAAATTCTAGTCGACTTCAGGATCCTTTCTCTGCACTTGTTCCTCCAGCTCAATAACATTATCTTCTTGTCTCTTCTGTTTGTTCCTTGTTTGAATAGAAACTTTGGTTTTCTTTATTCGAGGAGACTGGGGTTCATCCTTCTCAGAATCCTCAGAGACCTCTTCCTCCGAGGAGGAACGAATCTGAAAAACTTTCTTTAGATTTTTTCTTTCCCTTCAAGGAGGAAGGCCTGGTACTCGTTTTATTTTCTTACTAATTTCAGCTTCAGAGTCATCCAAAATCTCCTCTGACTCACTCATCAAGTCGCTTTCAGACTCCTCACCCATAGAAAAAATAGAATCCGACCCTTCCTCCTTAGACTTAGAGATTGAAGGCCGAGGACGGGCAATTTGGTTGGCTTTTAGGTGGTCATAAATTAACACCATTAAACCTTGATGCATGGTTGTATCACCCTTAGGGTTCTCTTTATGGGCCTTAATGGTAGCATTCATAGAGCACATTAGGAAATAAGGGATATTTTTTTCATCATATCTGAAATGGTTAAGCAAAACAAAATGATAGCCATACACTTTTGTGAATCTACCATCCAAGGTAACATAGCGCATAATAGCAAATAAAACCTCTCTCCATGGCTTAAAAAATGCCCTAGGCGCATAGTAAGTTTTACTTAGCTTAACCATTCGCTTTTTCTCCTTTGTCATTTCAGGATATCGCTCAATAGCCTCCTTGCTCAATTTTTTGTCTCTGTAGTAATTGCTTCCTTCCCCGTGGAGACTCGTGACTTGAGCGATGAGGTCTTCACCAATGGAGATTGTTTGATCTCCCATCTTTAGAGTACCCTTTCTCTAGTTTTTGTAGAAGAATTTAGTAATTGTGGTGTCCCTCCCATGGAGCCTCTTCATAAACTTTTAAAACCCTCCCTTCTGCAAAATGTTCCAAAAACCTCCTTTTGCTTCCACTCCTTACAGTTGTTGGGTTCATAACGACGTCTATTTCCTCCCATTTTTTTCACTTTTCAGAACAAAAGGTTGAGAATTGCAGAGAGCTTTAGGCAATAAATATCTCGAAACTACCACATATACCCAGAAAGCATGGGAAAAGGTGGCTTGTGTCTTGTAATAAATGGTACTGACATTATTATAATTACTCGTAGCTAGCACTCCTATTAATCAGTTTCATTATTATTTTGTCCATTTATGATATTTGGGGGTACTATTGTATCGATCCTTAAATATGATCGATTTGACATCATCGAGGAGGCCCTCTTCCCCCTTCCAAGTAACCATATTTTTGTGATTAACTACCACGTTGGCTGCCCAGTCAGCTGAACCATTAGCTTCATGATAAATGTGAGATATGAAGCATTTCTCAAAAGTGTTGATGAGATCTCTAGCATCCTTTATTATGTTATTGATAGTCCATGAAGGCTTAGAGGTTCCCTTTAGGCATTTGATGATGTTATTAGAATCCCCTTCAATCCATAAATAGGAACAATTCTATCTTTTGGCCAGGAGAATACCTTGGAGAGCAGCCATAGCTTCTGCCTTGTGGTTAGTTTGGCAACCTATAGGAACAACAATCATTTCCTTACAACTACCATTTTCATCTCTAAGAATTGCCCCACATCTCGTAGGGCCAGGATTGCCTTTAACAACTCCATCAAAGTTTATTTTGAGCCAACCATGAGGGGGAGTGTGCCATCTAGCTTCAAGTCTCTTGTTTAGTTTGGGATCTAGCTTTCAATAACTTAACTATCAGCACTCTTCAAATTCCAGGACCTGAAAATGTGAGCTTCCAAGGGGTTGGCAGAGTAGCAAGGATCCCCAATGATCCCAATGTTCTCCATAATAGCCCTTTGGATTTTCTGGAAAACAACAGCCTAGGTGAGAGAAGTGTCCCTGAATATACAGTTGTTCCTTTCTTTCCAGATCCCCCATAAAATGTGAGGGAGAGATAGCTGCCACAAAGATCTCAAAAAGGGGTTAGACCAATGATAACTCCAAGAATGAAACAATTCACTGATATTGTTAGGAAACACCCAATCAATGCAAAAAATCTTAAGAAATCTTTCCCAAATTGAAATAGTGAAGGAACAGTGGATTGCCAAATGGTCCACGGACTCTTCCTCCTCGAGACATAAAGCACATCTATTAGGGAAAGAAAATACTCTACCCTTAAGATTATCTAAGGTCAAGATTTTATTTTGAAGGACTGTCCAATAAAAAAAAATGAATTTAGGGATAAGACCCTTAATCCATGCTTTAGACCAAAAAGGATTCTCAGAGGGGGTGGGGGAAAGAACACCATACATTGAAGAGACAATGATATTGCCTTTAGGTTCATATTTCCAAATAAGGGAATCTTCCTCATTGTTCAACCAAGCAGAAGAAAGATGATTCTTAAGATTAATTAGGTCAGGGTGAATACTTTCAATGTTCTGCCATTTATCTCCTATCCAATACCCCTCAACAAGGGAGCCAAAGACTCTAATATAGGGGGGAGAAAAAGGGGCCCATTTAAGGATATAAATCAGAGACTTATCAAAAAGCCAGGGATCCTCCTAGAATCTAACTTTCCTACCATTGCCAACTCTCCATTGAACCCCTCTAGCAATGTTGTCTTTACACTTAGAGGCATGATTCTAGGTATGGGACCCATTAATACTGAAATTAGAATTGATGAAAGAGGGAAGAGAAGAAGACAAAAGAGAATACTTACTTCTCCAAAGTTTACACCATTCACTATTAGAGTGGAACGGTCTCCAAACCTGTTTAGATAAGAGAGCTTCATTGAGGGTCTGGATTCTTCTCAAGCTCAGACCTCCATTATTTTTTGATCTGCACACCTTATCCCAAGCCACTAAAGCCATTCTTTTCTTTTCCTCAACCCTTGACGACAGAATTTTTTTTTGAATTTTCTCAATTGCATCAGCATACTTAATTGAAATTCTGAAGTGGCTAAGGGCATAAATAGGTATGCTTTGAAGAGAAGCTTTCAGAAGTTGAAGCTTTCGAGCTTGACTTAGAAGAGCACCTTTCCACCCAACAAGATTTCTTTGAAATTTGTCCACCAGAGAACTCCAAAAGGAATCAGGTGGAGCAATGCCCAAGGGGAGACCAAGATAAGTGGCAGGAAGATCAACAATCTGACATTCCAGAATTTTGTTGATTCTATGTTATCTTCTCTCAGGAGTGTTAATGAAAAACACTTCACTTTTAACCCAATTGATAAGCTGGCCGGAAGTAGAAGCGAACATACAAAGGGTGTGCTTCAGGATTCAGGATTCTGAAATGCTTGAGTCCCCCATGATAATGGTATTATCCACAAACTGTTGGTGGCAGAAAATATGATCAACTGAGGAAGGTTGGAGACCCTTAAAATTTTCTCTCATCACCATACTTTCCATATACCTACCAAAACATTCAGCCACGATAATGAAGAGGATTGGAGAAATGGGATCCCCTTGTCTCAGTTCTCTAGAAGCTTGAAAGAAGGAAGAGGGAGACCCGCTGACAAGGACAACAAAGGAGGCAGAGGTGATGAGCTGATTGAAGAGGTTCACACATTTTATAGAGAAGCCATAAGCCAATAGGAACTTCATGAGGAAAGACCAATCAACCCGGTCATAGGCCTTAGAGAGATCAAGCTTAAGGATGAAACCCTGCTTCTTAGCCATAACAAGAGAGTGAATATTCTCATGGAGTGTTATAATAGAACCAAGAATTTGTCTTCCTGGCACAAAACCATTTTGTTCATGATTAATCAGAGAAGGAAGGACAGTCAGGAGTTTGGAAGTAAGGACCTTTGAGATTATCTTATAAAAAGAATTGCTTAAGGTAATTGGCCTGAACTTATCCATGGAGTCAACACCTTGCATTTTGGGGATTAAAGCAATGATCAAAGAAGAGTTGGCCATTGAATTAGCCTGGACTATGTTAAAGTCACATGGGGTAGTGATTAAATTGTCATGACAAGTGCTACAAATATGGGATATAACAGAGTGGTTTCGACCGAGAAAGATAGTTCAAAATGAAGCGGCTACACATCCATGTTATCCATGTTGCAATGAATGAGAAAGCAAAACAGTGACTCTCGCTAAGCAAATCTCAGGCACCAAAGGTATGGTATCGAAGCAATAGTCCAACATTCAAGGCATGGATACCATGTTCCAAAAAATGAAAGGGAAAACCATCAAGAAGCAGGTATCATAGTGTATCAAACGATAATGATAGTAAAACAAAGAATTGTGATCCTTAAGTCAAAGGATAGTAAAGGTCACAATAGCGACAAAGGGGAAGATCAATAATAAATTCCATCAAAGTCTACAAGCAAGTCTAAGACATATTTACACTAGCATCCACTCTTGTTCAAACACTATAGCTTGATGATGATCAAAACCATAGTTCTAAGGATGGGTTTGCACTAGGGACTTCAACATTTTAGATAACTAATCAAGCCACAAAGTTATGATCTCAAGGATTGTGCAATGTAACTAGGTTTCAAGGTTGTAAGCTCATAATTCGTAAGATTTTGACAGGGATATCACTATTTTTGTAAGAATATGATATTCAACCAAACAGTGAAGGATAGTCTCAGAATGACAAAATCCATTCACAGTAGTCCAAACAAAGAAAAGAGGCACTGTATTGTGTAATGACAGTGAAAGTTACAAGAAAAAGGACAACTAACTGTTGCTAGTCAATAAAAGTTTAGAAGAACCTTTAATAGCATCAAGGTTTGATCATAAGGAGAAAAGAGTGAGATATGAAGACAAGCTTCAATATAGTCCTCTCAATCAAAATGCAGTCATAACATATGGTTTGATTAGTAGCCGATGAGTTAAATTATCTTGGCAATATTTGAAATTCCAATTCAAAATAGTCATTAAGGCATTTATCACAACAAATTTGAATTCAAATTTATAAAGAAGAGAAGAGGGTGACCAAAGGAGAATCCCACATTTTTGGTGATGTTTTGAGATAGAAATTAAAATCCTACCCTATTTTTGACGACCCCCAAGAGTGACTCATAAAGCACCGGGACATTTTGAAGCATAGAAAGCCAGTAACTTCCAGTTCCAACCCCTTTTTGGAGGAATTTTCATCTCATCTCGCCCAACAACTGAAGAAGATGATTCACAACCAGTTAGTAGTTGATTTTGTGAAAAAAGAGTAGTCAACAATCAAGTCAAAGTGAGCTAGGCATTTTAAATTTCAAAATATTGGAGCCACTTTGGATTTAAGTCAGATTTCTTTCTCCATTCTTCTAGAGTTCTAGCTTTTCGAGGTTTGCTTAGCTCTGAGATCAGTCTTGTAACTCAATTCTTTTGAGTTTTTGTTCAATATTTTCATGAATTGTAACTAGATGATTGTTCAAAATCAATAAGAAAGTTGTTGTCCATGCATATTATCTTGTCAAATTCATGATGTTGTATGCAATTTTATGAGATTTATTGTGATATTTTCAATCCTTAGTTTCAATTCATTTATGGTTATTTGGAAAACACTTCTATGTGTTGATCAAGTTGTATGTTGTGTGTAAACTTTGTTTTAGGAAGCAATATTGTATGAACACGTCATCTTTATGCAAACTGAACGAGTTGTCTTCATACAAAATGTTTATGGTCCACTTAGAAATTGATAGGCTGTGAGCAATAGCTATTTTACTAGTTGATATAGTTGTAATTAGCCATTTCAAAAATATAAAATCAAAATACTTTGGTGCATCACCTCTTGAGTAGAGTATATTTTCAGTTCCAACATCCTTCTTGTTGATGGGAATTTTGACACACTCAGCAATAGTCAGGTAATTAATGTGACCACTCACCACCTCTCCTGAAAAGCAACAAGTTTTGAGAAACTAACTAATCCAAGGTCTCTATAGTTTGATCTTGATGGTGAGGGAAACTCAATGGTTGATGCGGATGTACCTGTTAAGGGGCCTGTTGGTTAAAACGGATCCCAATAACTTTCAATAACTTAACTTTTTTTTGTATTTTTACGATTTAAAACTCTGTTAAAATAAATTGCAAAAGATAGATCAGAGAAACATGAAAATAAAAATGAAACTAATGCAATAACAACTTAAGGAACTAATCAATTAGTACCTTGCAATCCAAAAATCATCAATATTGTTCAAACCAACATTCAATAATGGACCTCCAATAAACTTGCAAAGTCAACAACCTCACAAATTCATGGAAATAATATCACCACAATATCTCCCTATCACAGTAATTCTCATACACCACTTACGTGCACAATATGATTCATAAAGCAATAAAAAATAAGACAAAAATAATATGTTGATTTCAAACAATAGATATTACCAGACTACAAAGAACAAATTAATAGCACATATGCATAGATCAGGCAATCAATAAGCTTCTTCTTGTATTAAATTCAAAGAATGTATCACAAAACTATTCTATTTCATAACAATCTGCATAAAAGTAATCTAAAGCATCTAAGTGGGCCTCAAATCATCAATTTGTGGACCCTTACAAATGAATCGAAATCTAAAATTTATAGAGTTTCTTGTCCTACTTTCTAAGAATAAACCTTATCTAAATTAAGCCCTAAAAAAGCAAGGAGTCACAGTTGACTTGCAAGTATTTGTCTTGGACTCCAGTTAACTATTACGAAACTAGGACTAGGTGATCATTACAAAAATGGTGTTGCCTGAGCCAATATTTTGTAATCATGCAAAACCCGTTCAATAATCCATTTACATGGTGAAGCAAGAGTTGAAGTCCCAGTTCTGGTGTCATGCAAAATTCCACCAAAATATCATGCTATCATTAGCAATTGCTTGTGTATCCTTTAATTCATTTTATAGCTCTTATAATTGCTAATGATACATGCAACCACTTCAGAAGGAGGATCTGCAACATGCTTAATTCTAAACTTATACTTCTTCAAAATCTCCTCTGCATTCTTACTCCTATATTCTATTTTTTCTATTATTTCTAAAGCTTGTTGACATTGAGTTATTAAGTATGTATATATGTCAATTAACTCAACAAGAGTTGTAAGATATTGTGTTGCATATGCATCCCTTTGACGAAGTACATTGTCTTCCTCCATGTGTCCTGCACTACTAACATTGAGCCCAAAAATACCCAATAACATGCCTACAAACCTTTCATACTTACTTACTACACCCAGAAGAGGAGAACAGGCATTTGTTATATCTTTTCCATACTATTGAAGCATCTCAGTCTTTGACTCCAAAATGTATGTATATGATTAAAAATTGTCAACGCTATCCCCTCCTAATAGATCCTCACCTAGTATGATATATGTTTCGAGATTCAAAACCCTATTCAAAACTTGATATTGCTTACCAAAAATGTTAAGCTTTTGTTCCCACTATTCAGAACATGAAGCTAAAGCTGCTCCAACCTGTGTAGTACAACACATGGATGAAATTTGAAGGTTGAATAATTAAAAGAGTAGTCAATAAGCATTTGAAGATAAAGATAAAATGAAGACATTACACTCATAATAGTCTTTTATGAATAACATTGAAGATCAAAGTTGTTATTGACTACTAGCTAATAAAAGATAATGGAGTGTTGTTGATCGAAGAAGAGTTGGCCATTGAATTAGCCTGGACTATGGTAAAGTCACATGGGGTAGTGATTAAATTATCATGACAAGTGCTACAAATATGAGACATAGCAGAGTGGTTTCAACTAAGAAAGATAGTTTAAAATGAAGCGGCTACACATCCATGTAATCCATGTTGCAATGAATGAGAAAGAAAAACAGTGACTCTTGCTAAGCAAATTTCAGGCACCAAAGGTATGGTATCAAAGAAATAGTCCAACATTCAAGGCATGGATACCATGTTCCAAAAAATGAAAGGGCAAACCATCAAGAAGCAGGTATCACAGCGTATCAAACGATAATGACAGTAAAACAAAGAATTGCGATTCTTAAGTCAAAGGATAGTAAAGGTCACAATAGCGACAAAGGGGAAGATCAATAATAAATTCCATCAAAGTCTACAAGCAGGTCTAAGACACATTTACACTAGCATCCACCCTTGTTCAAACACTATAGCTTGATAATGATCAAAACCATAGTTCTAAGGATGGGTTTGCACTAGGGACTTCAACATTTTAGATAACTAATCAAGCCACAAAGTTATGATCTCAAGGGTTGTGCAATGTAACTAGGTATCAAGGTTGTAATCTCATAATTAGTAAGATTTTGACAAAGATATCACTTTTTTGTAAGAATAGGATATTCAACCAAACAGTGAAGGATAGTCTCAAAATGACAAAATCCATTCATGGTAGTCCAAACAAATAAAAGAGGCATTGTATTGTGTAATGATAGTGAAAGTTACAAGCAAAAGGACAACTAACTGTTGCTAGTCAATAAAAGTTTAGAAGAACCTTTAATAGTATCAAGGTTTGATCATAAGGAGAAAAGAGTGAGATATGAAGACAAGCTTCAATATAGTCCTCTCAGTCAAAATACAGTCATAACATATGGCTTCAGTAGTAGCCGATGAGTTAAATTATCTTGGCAATATTTGAAATTCCAATTCAAAATAGTCATTAAGGCATTTATCACAACAAATTTGAATTCAAATTTCTAAAGAAGGGAAGAGGGTGAGAAAAGGAAAATCCCACATTTTTGGGGAGGTTTTGAGATAGAAATAAAAATCCTACCCTATTTTTTACGGCCCCCAAGGGTGACTCATCAACCAATGAGACATTTTGAAGCATAGAAAGCTAGTAACTTCCAGTTCCAACCCTTTTTTGGAGGAATTTTCAAGTCATCTCGTCCAACAACTAAAGAAAATGATTCACAACCGGTTAGTAGTTGATTTTGTGGAAAAAGAGTAGTAAAAAATCAAGTCAAAGGGAGCTAGGCATTTTAAATTTCAAAATATTGGAGCCACTTTGGATTTAAGTCAGATTTCTTTCTCCATTCTTCTAGAGTTCTAGCTTTTCAAGGTATGCTTAGCTCTGAGATCAGTCTTGTAACTCGATTCTTTTGAGTTTTTGTTCAATATTTTCATGAATTGTAACCAGATGATTCTTCAAAATCAATAAGAAAGTTGTTGTCCATGCATATTATCTTGTCAAATTCATGATGTTGTATGCAATTTTATGAGATTTATTGTGATATTTTCAATCCTTTAGTTTCAATTCATTTATGGTTATTTGGAAAACACTTATATGTATTGATTAGGTTGTATGGTGTGTGTAAACTTTGTTTTAGTAAGCAATATTGTATGAACACATCATCTATATGCAAACTGAACGAGTTGTCTTCATACAAAATGTTTATGGTCCACTTAGACATTGATAGGTTGCGAGAAATAGCTATTTTACTAGTTGATATAGTTATAATTAGCCATTTCAAAAATATAAAATCAAAATACTTTGGTGCATCACCTCTTGAGTAGAGTAGATTTTCAGTTCCAACATGCTTCTTGTTGACGGGCGTTTTGACACACTCAGCAACAGTCAGGTAGTTTATGTGATCACTCACCACCTCTCCTGAAAAGCAATATGTTTCAATAAACTAACTATTCCAAGGTCTCTATAGTCAGGTCTCAATGGTGATGGGCAACTCAATGGTTGATGTGGTTGTACCTGTTAAGGGGCCTGCTGGTTAAAATGGATCCCAATAACTTTCAGTAACTTAACTTTTTTTTTGTATTTTTACGATTTAAAACTCTGTTAAAATAAACTACAAAAGATAGATTAGAGAAACAATAAGATAACAATGAAACTAATGCAATAACAACTTAATGAACTACTCAATTAGTACCTTGCAATCCAAAAATCATCAATATTATTCAAACCAACATTCAATAATGGACCTCCAATAAAATTGCAAAGTCAGCAACCTCACAAATTCATGTAAAGAATATCACCACAATATCGCCCTATCACAGTAATTCTCATACACCACTTAAGTGCAAATTATGATTCATAAAGCAATTAAAAATAAGACCAAAATAAGTTGCTGATTTCAAACAATAGACATTACCAGACTGCAAAGAACAAATTAATAGCACATATGCATAGATCGGGCAATCGATAAGCTTCTTCTTGTATTAAATTCAAAGAATGTATCACAAAACTATTATATTTCATATCAATCTGCATAAAAGTAATCTAAAGCATCTAAGTGGGCCTCAAATCATCAATTTGTGGACCCTTACAAATGAATCGAAATCTCCAATTTACAGAGTTTCTTGTCCTACTTTCTAGGAATTTAACCCTATCTAAATTAAGCCCTCAAAAAGCAAGGAGTCGCAGTTTACATGCAAGTCTCTGCCTTGGACTCCAATTAACTATTACGAAACTAGGACTAGGTGATCATTACAAAAAAGGTGTTGCATTAGCCAATATTTCATAATCATGCAAAACCCGTTCAATAATCCATGTACATGGTGAAGCAAGAGTTGAATTCCTAGTTCTGGTGTCATGCAAAATTCCACCAAAATATCATGCTATCATTAGCAACTTCTTGTTTATCCTTTACTTCATTTTATAGCTCTTATCATTTCTAATGATACATGCAACCACTTCAGCAAGAGGATCTGCTACATGCTTGATTCTAAACTTGTACTTCTTCAAAATCTCCTTTGCATCCTTACTCCTATCTTCTAATTTTTCTATTATTTCTGAAACTTGTTGATATTGAGTTATTAAGTATGTATATATGTCCATTAACTCAACATTAAACTCAGCAAGAGTTGTAAGACATTGTGCCGCATATGCATCCCATTGACTAAGTACATTGTCTTCCTCCATGTGTCCTGCACTACTAACACTGAGCCCAAAAAATCCAATAACTGGCCTACAAACCTTTCATAAATACTTACTACACCCAGAAGAGGAGAACAAACATCTGTTATATCTTTTACATACTATTGAAGCATCTCAATCTTCAACTCCAAAATGTATATATATGATTGCAAATTGTCAACGCTATCCCCTCCTAACAAGTCCTCACCTAGTATGATATTCGTTCCGAGATTCAAAACCCTATTCAAAACTTGATACTGCTTAACAAAAATGTTAAGCTTCTGTTCCCACTACTAAGAATATGAAGCTAAAGCTGCTCCAACCTATGTAGTACAACACATGGATGAAATATGAAGGTTGAATAATTAGAAGATTAGTCAATAAGCATTTGAAGATAAAGACAAAATGAAGACATTAAACTCATAATAGTCTTTTGTGAATAACATTGAAGATCAAAGTTGTTATTGACTGCTAGCTAATAAAGGATAGTGGAGTGTTGTTGATAAAAGAAGAGTTGGCCATTGAATTAGCCTGGACTATGTTAAAGTCACATGGGGTAGTGATTAAATTGTCATGACAAGTGCTTCAAATGTGGGATATAGCAGAGTGGTTTCGACCAAGAAAGATAGTTCAAAATGAAGTGGCTACACATCCATGTAATCCATGTTGCAATGAATGAGAAAGAAAAATAGTGACTCTCGCTAAGCAAATCTTAGGCACCAAAGGTATGGTATCGAAGCAATAGTCCAACATTCAAGGCATGGATACCATGTTCCAAAAAATGAAAGGGAAAACCATCAAGAAGTGGGTATCACAGTGTATCAAATGATAATGACAGTAAAACAAAGAATTGTGATCCTTAAGTCAAAGGATAGTAAAGGTCACAGTAGCGACAAAGGGGAAGATCAATAATAAATTCCATCAAAGTCTACAAGCAAGTCTAAGACACATTTACACTAGCATCCACTCTTGTTCAAACACTATAGCTTGATAATGATCAAAACCATAGTTCTAAGGATGGGTTTGCACTAGGGACTTCAACATTTTAGATAACTAATCAAGCCACAAAGTTATGATCTCAAGGGTTGTGCAATGTAACTAGGTTTCAAGGTTGTAAGCTCATAATTCGTAAGATTTTGATAGAGATATCACTATTTTTGTAAGAATAGGATATTCAACCAAACAGTGAAGGATAGTCTCTGAATGACAAAACCCATTCACAGTAGTCCAAACAAAGAAAAGAGGCACTGTATTGTGTAATGACAATGAAAGTTACAAGTAAAAGGACAACTAACTGTTGCTAGTCAATACAAGTTTAGAAGAACCTTTAATAGCATCAAGATTTGATCATAAGGAGAAAAGAGTGAGATATGAAGACAAGCTTCAATATAGTCTTCTTAGTCAAAATGCAGTCATAACAAATGGTTTGAGTAGTAGTTGATGAGTCAAAGTATCTTGGCAATATTTGAAATTCCAATTCAAAATAGTCATTAAGGCATTTATCACAACAAATTTGAATTCAAATTTCTAAAGAAGACAAGAGGGTGACCAAAGGAGAATCCCACATTTTTGGGGATGTTCTGAGATAGAAATAAAAATCCTACCCTGGTTTTGACGGCCCCCAAGGGTGACTCATCAACCAATGGGACATTTTGAAGCATAGAAAGCTAGTAACTTCCAGTTCCAACCCCTTTTTGGAGGAATTTTCAAGTCATCTCGCCCAACAACTGAAGAAGATGATTCACAACCAGTTAGTAGTTGATTTTGTGGAAAAATAGTAGTCAACACTCATTTCAGAGGGAGCTAGGCATTTTAAATTTCAAAATATTGGAGCCACTTTGGATTTAAGTCAGATTTATTTCTCCATTCTTCTAGAGTTCTAGCTTTTTGAGGTATGCTTAGATCTAAGATTAGTCTTGTAACTTGATTCTTTTGAGTGTTTCTTCAATATTTTCATGAATTGTAACCAGATGATTCTTCAAAATCAATAAGAAAGTTGTTGTCCATGCATATTATCTTGTCAAATTCATGATGTTGTATGAAATTTTATGAGATTTATTGTGATATTTTCAATCCTTTAGTTTGAATTCATTTATGGTTATTTTGCAAACATTTCTATGTATTGATCAGGTTGTATGTTGTGTGTAAACTTTGTTTTAGCGAGCAATATTGTATGAACACATCATTTATATGCAAACTAAACAAGTTGTCTTCAAAGAAAATGTTTATGGCCCACTTAGACATTGATAGGCTATGAACAATAGCTATTTTCTTATTTTATATAGTTGTAATCATCCATTTCAAAAATATAAAATCAAAATACTTTGGTGCGTCACCTCTTGAGTAGAGTAGATTTTTAGTTCCAACATCCTTCTTGTTGACAGGTGTTTTGACACACTCACCAACAGTCAGGTAGTTTATGTGACCACTCACCACCTCTCTTGAAAAGCAATATGTTTCTAGAAACTAACTATTCCAAGGTCTCTATAGTCAAGTCTCAACGGTGATGGGCAACTCAATGGTTGATGAGGTTGTACTTGTTAAGGGGCCTGCTGGTTAAAACGAATCCCAATAACTTTCAACAACTTAACTTTTTTTTGTATTTTTATGATTTAAAACTCTTTTAAAATAAACTGCAAAAGATAGATGAGAGAAACAAGAAACTATGAATAAAACTAATGCAATAACAACTTAATGAACTACTCAATTAGTACCTTGCAATCCAAAAATCATCAATATTGTTCAAACCAACATTCAATAATGGACCTCCAATAAACTTGCAAAGTCAGCAACCTCACAAATTTATGGAAAGAATATCACCATAATATCGCTCTATCACAGTAATTCTCATATACTACTTACGTGCGCAATATTTCTCATAAAGTAATAAAACATAAGACCAAAATAAGTTGTTGATTTCAAACAATAGACATTACCATACTACAAAGAATTAATTAATAGCACATATGCATAGATCAGGCAATCCATGAGTTGCTTCTATTATTAAATTCAATGAATGTATCACAAAACTATTCTAATTCATAACAATCTACATAAAAGTAATCTAAAACCTCTAAGTGGGCCTCAAATCATCAATTTGTGGACCCTTGCAAATGAATCAAAATATCCAATTTATAGAGTTTCTTGTCCTACTTTCTAGGAAATAACCCTAACTAAATTAAGCCCTAAAAAGCAAGGAGTCGTAGTTGACATGCAAATCTCTGCCTTGGACTCCAGTTAACTATTACAAAACTAGGACTAGGTGAAGCAAGAGTTGAAGTCCCAGTTCTGGTGTCATGCAAAATTCAACAAAAATATCATGCTATCATTAGCAACTGCTTGTTTATCCTTTACTTCTTTTTATAGCTCTTATAATTGCTAATGATACATGCAACCACTTCAGCAGGAGGATCTGCAACATGCTTGATTCTGAACTTATACTTCTTCAAAATCTCCTCTGCATTCTTACTCCTATCTTCTATTTTTTCTATTATTTCTGAAGCTTGTTGACATTGAGTTATTAAGTATGTATATCTATCCATTAAATCAACATTAAAATCAATAGGATTTGTAAGATATTGTGTCGCATATGCATCCCATTGACGAAGTACATTGTCTTCCTCCATGTTATCTATCCATTAAATCAACATTAAACTCAATAGGAGTTGTAAGATATTGTGTTGCATATGCATCCCATTGACGAAGTACATTGTCTTCCTCCACGTGTCCTGTACTACTAACACTGAGCCCAAAAATACCCAATAACTGGCCTATAAACCTTTCATACTTATTTACTACACCCAGAAGAGGAGAACAAACATCTATTATGTCTTTTCCATAATGTTGAAGTATCTCTATATTTGACTCCAAAATGTATATATATGATTGCAAATTGTCAACGATATCCCCTCCTAACAGGTCCTCACCTAGTATGATATCCGTTCCGAGATTCAAAATCCTATTCAAAACTCGATACTCCTTACCAAAAATGTTAAACTTCCATTCCCACTACTGAGAAAATTAAGCTAAAGTTGCTTCAACATGTGTAGCTTTCTTATACACCTCCATAGTATTTTGGAAAAACAATCTAATTTTAGAGGTATTTGTCTGCACCCATGCTTTTGGAGTGGCTGCCATCTTTCTCACCTTAATAAGTTCCTTCACGTCTCCCTCTAGAAGTGATGAGGTTGAGGGTAGTCTATCATTGACCCGTACATCAAGGGGTTTGCTCATCTCTACTAGCAACTTCTTATACTGTTCTAGTTGTGCCTTGACCTCTAAGTGGGAGATGTGTTCTTTTTCTATCCATATCCTCACTACTCTAGTTGCAAGCTCCAATGTATCCAACTCTCCCCATTTAAATTTGTTTACCCAATTTTACCTGTGAAACTTGGTATTTGGGGGAGATTTGGCCTTCATCTTGTGTATGAACTGCAACATCGGCAACCACCTCACCAGAACCAGTTCTAGATAAATGATGTATAGTTTTAGCCTTCTTTGTTTTTCTCGATTCTTCAATGATTGCATGTTATAGTGTGCCCCTTGGCAACACCCCTTTCTTTTTCTTCTCGAAGGTGAATTTTAGCCATTGTGGTGTATCCTTATCCTCATTACCTTGATGTGGTATGATGTCTGTAGTCACCATGTGTACCTTCAACTACTCTTATGCTTCATCCTTCTCCCCTTCTACTTTCTCTCAGATTGGAATGTCTTGGGTCGATGTTCCCAGTTGAACCTGGTTGTTTTGAAGAGATATCAATATTTAACTACAATTGCATGTGCAACTCTCCTAACCTGTCACTTATTTCTTCTTCAAACTCTTTATCACCTTTATTTGTTTCTTCCATCCCTTCTTTAGTAGCTATTTATTTTAATAACTCATCTTGGTCTTTTGGAGTTAAGATAAATATTTCATCTTGTTCATCTTTGGAGTCATTCAGTTTCTTTTCTTCCTCAACCGGTGGCTTCCCTGGCAAATAATGTTTATCAATATCCATGGGATACATTGGTGCCTATTTCCTGAGCCTAGTATACTTCTTTTCTTTCTTCTCGGTCTTTATTTGCATCGGTTGCACCATAGGATTCTCATCTTCTTGATCTGAATCCGACACAAGGTTATGAATGATGACCTTCTCTATTGTAGGGGTTAACACTTGTGTTAGTAGAGGTAAGGTCATTGAGGTTGTAGCAAAAGTAGGAGTTGGTGGATACACTAGCGCTGTTGTATCAGGAGGGGGTTGAGCAGGTGTCGATGTTTCTTCATCATCCTTTTGTTTCTCATCTTCCTTCTGAGTACCATCTCCCAATGTTTTCCCAGTTGTTGTCCTGACAGGATGTACCTCAGCTAGTGGGATGGCTCCTAACCCTTCCCTTATTCCAAAATCTGTGGCCTTTTTCAACAACTCGACCTTTCTCATCTACTCCTTGACCTACCCAAGAAGTTCCTTAGTATTTTTCTTAGATCAAGCAACTTCATTTGGGTATGTGGATGTGGTCCTTTTGGAACTAGACCTTGTCCTACGGGCATACTCTTTATGAGCCCTTGACTGAGGATTCCCGGAGACTGATTCATTTTGCTTTCCCTTTGAAGTGCTTGGCCTAATCCTTAAACTCAACCATTCTTTAGTTCTCTCTATGACCGTTTGAGTCACTGTATCTATATTTACCTCTTCCTGCCTTGACCATCTGATTGGAGAGAGAGGATTTTCATCAATTCCTTGTTCCTTATATGTTGGATCTATCAATTCACCATCATCCCTCAATTATCTAGGGAGATTCGTCTCTATCTCAAAAGCTCTTATTTGTGGAACTGAGAGCCTAGAATAACTCTTCTCTCTAGCCTCAAAACTGTCTTGGAGGCTGGCCAAAAAGTCCTTCAAACTTGGTCAATGCCCATCATATACTTTTGGCATTAGTTGCTTCAAATTTCCATATGGGTCATAGTATTCCTGAGCATAACTAAATTCTTTAAATGTAAATCTTGGAGCTCCTGCTTGGCCGACTTAGCTACTTGGATTTTAGAACAAGAAAAGTAACCAATTGAAACAAATAAATCCACAACCGCCTTATGTTTTGAATATAACAAAGATTGTATCCCAATCATCGGCCTACAAGAGTATTCTTTTGTCATTACAGTATCGAGGTAGCAACATGGGGTTCCCTGTGAATCCACTGACCCTAATATATGTGGAACGTTGGTTCCGAATGAACCAACATTCCCATTCCCTGATTATGGCCATTGATTCTGGGCTTATTTTGTAACTTATGTCACCTGTGAGTTTGATAATGACAGGGAAAAGGAAGGCATCATTTATTCTTTTGAAATGTGTCTTTGCATTGCCCAGAGGGAGTTGAGTGTAGTACTCCCATACCTTCTTCTGCCCTTCCTCATCACCAAGTTGGCCCTCTATTTTCAATCCTGGAAATTTGCCTGCTTGGGTGGCTATCCAGATAACATACGAGGCAAAGAAGAATTTCTTTTATTTGTGTACCTCAATCAACTACCTATCTATGTTGTCTGACAATATTTGGGCCCAATCAAAGTATTGCTTTCCAATCATAATGGTTGTCATATATTGGAACATCCAAGGGTGGAAATCTTGGTAATTTGTCTTGTCGAAGGCCTTGCTCAGCATGATGATCAGATCATGTTGTGGCTCCTTTAAATCAACCCTTAGAATATCAGTGGCCTTTAGTCATGTCATCCTCTCCTCCTCTAACCAATTTTCATTCATGTGCCTTTTGCATGAAGCAATATCATTTCCCCAAACTTCAATAGCTTCTTCCTTAGTAGTTAAGAGCACATCCTCCCTTGAAGGGATGCCAAATACAAATCCTAGCATATCCACTGACAAGTCTATTACTCTCCTTCCTTGATCATCTATGCACTTTCTAGTATCTGTGTTATAAAATTGTGCCACAGTCATAATGAAATCTGGGGCTTGGACAGATTGAAGAAAAAAAGCTGCTTCTACTAACCCTGACCTCTTAATTCTCCTATAAAGAGTCTCTAGCCTTGGCTTATCCATTTGTGTTTAGATGTCCTCCAACTCGATGTGCCATATCTCAGATCAGTCACCCACTTAATTTGATCATCCATCTTGGAAGCATAAATTTATCCTTGGTAATGGTTTTTCATGGTTGTGGGTAGTTTGTCCAATTCCTTGATTCTCTTACTGGAGGTTGGTTCCATCTAATAGCTTTGATCTACAAGAAAGTTCCAAAAATTAGCTTATCATATACTCGAAATATCAATATATCACCCACCTCGGGACTCCAGGGTTCCAGGGTGAGTAAATCCTTTAAAATAATTAACTTTGGAACTTAGGGGTTCTGAGGTTAAGATAGGCTAAAACAACATAGCCTGGAACTTCGGGGTTCTGATAGGGAGAAACTCAAAAATTGGCTCAAATTGCGTGTTTGTAATCAATTTGGCTTGCAAGTTCCCTCAAAGGTCATTGTTGAAGGTTTTTCCACTTGTTTAGTTACTTTGTATTTGATGTCTTTCCTTCTCTATGCTTCATACCAACCCTGAGATCTTCCTACCATGTTAGTTCTTACTTTCATTCATACTTGCTCTCAAGACTCACAAAAGTGCAACTTTGCTTCTTAGCTCCAAACACCAAAATCTCTCACCAAGAGTTGCAGGAGGTCTAGGACATTGTCTAAAATCCTATTAGGCTCATTTTAACTTGGTTTGGTGATCTATTCAATTGTCTTCTTACCTGATTTGAAGAAAAACTCAAAACAAGGCTACAAGGAAAGAGCCCCAATTAGCCCTCCAAAACTGCTAAAACGCTTATAACTCCACAAACTGCCAAAACAATGATGAATACTAAGAGGGGGGGGGGGGGGGGGGGGTGAATTAGCATACCAAAAACCTCTACTCTAAAACACTTAAACGGTCTGAAGATAAACCGGTAAAACAGTTTAACAGACCGACCGGTTATCACACATGCAAACCAAAATGCAAATAAAGCATTTACCCACAAAAGCAATACAATCATAACACAAGATATTTGACGTGGAAACCCAAATGGGAAAAACCACGGTGAGATGGAACTCACAAGTCACTATCTGCAGAATAGAAACTAGACCGGTTAAGGTCAGACCGACTAAGGTCTTACAATGTTCTTCACCAGAACAGATCCTGTTAGGAATCTCAATCTCTGTTAGGAGATAAGTCTGATTAAAGACTACCTTGCTAGAGGATTTTAGATTCACAGAGGTGAACCACCTTGTTAGAGGATTTTACAAAAGGCTTTTGGGCCTACCCAGTTAAGGGCTACAAACTTGTCAAAGATGTGAGTAATCAACAAGTGTTTGATCTATCTAATAGCACAGACTTCTTGGTTAGATTCAGTATAGCTCACAGTTAATACATTCCAACATTACTTCAATCTTCTCTGTCTCTCACTCAGTTACAACTTGATCTTCTCAGATAAGATCACTCTTACAATAACTCATCAACCACCTTAACCCTAGCACAACATAAAACCTTTCAGCAACATATTAAAACCCTAGACATGATGTCCTTATGAAGGAATCTGATTTCATGTCAGTCCAATAGGATTACAATACAATTTCCTAGGTTCAATGCATCTAGACATATCTGGTAACACGACACAAAAAGAACCGTTACCGTCAAACAATCAGTGGATGGTAACCATCACAAAATGCCAGTTGGTAACTCATCACAGAGTATTACCAGTTCATACAATATACCGGTTGCCGGTTTGACAGAAATGAAGACTGGTAAGAATGTGTTATGTCGCTTTGCTCCCTCATACCGCTTGAGATCTACGAACCGCTTGGGGTCGACATGCCACTTCAGACTGAGAAACACATTCTGCAAAATCACCAATAGTCTAAAGACTAGAATACAACATACCGGTTGGAATAGATACTGGTTGAGCTCTAGCTCATACATATAAAGGGGATCTCAATGCAAGTGTGTGTCCACCAATGACAATCACAACATAAACATAAAAAATGCCAACAAACAATTCATGAAACTATTGAATATCTAGATACCCTTTTTGGATATATTTCAATTTTGTGCTATGAGGAGGAATGAAAAGACCGTAAAATTGTTGTCCTATAAATGTGCCTAAAAACAAGGGTTTTCAAAGGTTTTGAGTCTTCAAACACCTTATCACCATTCCAAACTCTTCTTCATACCACCAAATATTTTGAGAAGGTCTATACCATCATTAGAAATCCTTCCAAATTCCTTCCCTGCAAGCATAAAGACAAACACTTGATGTGCAACCAAGTTTCAAGACGAAAAGTGCTCAAAAACTATTGTATTCAACACTTTGGCTACTCAAAATGCATTCCAACAAACTATTCATTGAAAAATCCTCCCATCTGGTCTAAAATATCTATCCAAACTTCATTCCACCTTAGGAAACCGAAAATGAGGTCCACTGGGTGGGGGTTTGCAAAGAAGCTTTGTTTTACACCATGAAAATTCACTAGCCGGGCTATTGGAGCTCGCCTAGTAAGCAACAAAAACCATTTTGTTTGTCATTTCCATCAAAAAAAATAAAATTTAAACAATAAGGCTATGTAAAACAACTTGACTCTTAGAGGCCATGGAGAAAGAGCCAAAGAAAATCAAGTTGCTTCCATTGTTGAAGCCAAACCCTTACTCAACTGAGAACAGGGCTAAAACAAAATAATTTTGATACAATGTTAAAACTTCAAAACAGCACACAAAAATAGATGAGAAATATTTAGCACAACATGGAACAATTTCCCAAATGAAAACAATACATCCAAATGCTTAGGAAGTACGGAGTGCTATAGCATATGGAGCAAAAATGCAAGAAAAGTGACAAAATTCTTAGTTTTTGTATTGAATTCTTCTTGTTTTCGAATGCCAACCTAATAAAAAGTTGTGTGAGGCTTTAAATAGTCACTCAAAACCTAAATCATGCCCAGGTATGGACCAATAACCACCTTTTACCCTATTTTTACAAATTTTACAAAAATTGTCAAAATGTTGCTTGACAATTTTGACAATTTTTAGTACAATGAGCATTTTTGACTTGTGAGCCAAATAGACTTAACTCTATTATGGTAAATGGTTTAATATAACCACAGAAACATATTCCAATGCCTAACAAGGATTTATAAGGCATTTTGACCATTTTTCCACATTTTGCCCATTCTAGGCTTACAAAACATAAAAGGTCAAAAATTGACTAAAAACTACAAAAACAACAAAACTAAGACACAAAGGACACTTAAACACACAAAAAACATCCTTTGGACATACAGAAAGTCCATTATTCATTTGGGACCAACATAGGCCATTTCAAACCAAAATTTGATGAAGTGCTCCATGAGCTTCACTAGGTGCTCCTGCACCATACTCCCCCAAAGACAAAGAAGTCAAGTGACTCAATTTGGAACCAATGAGGGATCAATTCTAGACTAAAGAAAGTCTGATTTAGGTACCCAAGTAGCCTCGGAGTCTAGTTTTTTCCTCCACTTGATCAAATGATCCATATAGACTTGGTGCCTAGTCTTTTTGAGAATCCTAGAAACCAAAACTTTTTCAGCTTGAGGCATGGGTGTAGAAGGAAGAGGTGGGTCTGAAAGTGATTGGTGACCTTCTGAAACTCTCTCATCCTCCTTGGGAAGATTCCCTTTGCATGCAACCAAAGCTACAATATTGAAGATAGGAGACAATGCAACATCATTAGGCAAACCAATCTTATAAGCATTAGAGCCATACTTAGCCAAAACCTTACAAGGACCTATCCTCCTCATTTGGAGTTTGCTAGGAATTCATTTTTGAAGTCTGGACTTATTCAAGTGCACCATAACAAAGTCACCAACTGAAAATTGTACATCTTTCCTTGTTGCATCAACTCTAGCTTTGACCTTTTGTGAGGCATCTTGGAGAGCTTTATTTACTTGATCATGGACCTCCTTCATAGACTGAGCTACATCATTAGCTTGACCACTTCTTTTGTGCACATTACCAAGGTTTCTCAACTCCATAACACCCCTTGGGTGCATACCATACACTATCTCAAAAGGACTCTTGCCAGTAGACTTGTTGACACTATCATTGTAGGCAAACTCTACTTGGTGAAGAATCTGATCCCAACTCTGTCCATACTCTTTTGTCAAACACCTTAAGAGGTTACCAAGTGTCCTATTGACCACCTCTATTTGGCCATCAGTTTGGGGATGATAGGCTGAACCAAAAGACAAGTTAGTACCCAATATTTTCCAAAGAGTTTTCCAAAAATGTCCAAGGAATTTGACATCTCTATCTAAAATTTTACTAATAGGCAAACCATGGATTCAAATAACCTCTTTGAAAAAAAAATGTGCAATGTGACTAGCATCATGAGTAGTTTTGCAAGGAACAAAATGTGCCATTTTATCGAATCTATCAACAACAACAAAAATGCTATCAAAACCAAGCTTTGTTTTGGGTAAACCAACCACAAAATCCATACTCATACATTCTCATAGTCTTGTAGGAATGGGTAATGGCTAATAAAGACCAACATTGGTAGATGTGCCTTTTTCCTTTTGGCAAACCATACACTACTCAACATACCTCATGATATCCCTTTGCATTCTTGGCCAATAGTAGAAATGTTGCACAAGTTCCAATGTTTTGTTTAGACCAAAATGACCACTCAAACACCCATTGTGCTTCTCTTGGATCAAATTTTCCCTCATTGAGCCTTTGGGAACACACAACTATCAACCTCTAAAGAACAAACCATTTTGCAAGGTAAAGTCAGCATATTCACTATGAAAATGGTTTTGAAATTCTTGACAAACCTTGTAAATGGCTGCAAAATCTTCATCATTTGGATACAAATCCTTGAAGCAATCAACTCCAATACTCCGAATCTGCACTTCTTGCACTGTTAGTAGCCTTCTACTCAAAGCATTTGCTGCTTTATTACATCATCCCTTTTTATGCTTAATGGAAAATGTATATGATTGCAAGTACTCAACCCATTTAACATGTCTATGACGCAACTTATCTTGTGAATTCAAAAAACTAAGAGCTTGATTATCTGTGTAAACAACAAACTCTTTGGGTAGCAAATAGTGCCTCCATTTTCGAAGAGCTTGGACAAGAGCATACAATTCAAGATCATAGGATGAATACTTCTTTTTTACATCATTGAGCTTTTCACTAAAGAAAGCTACTGGTCTATTATCTTGACTCAAAATGTCACCAACTGCTATGTTACTTGCATCACATTCAATAGTGAACAACTTATCAAAACTAGGAAGAATGAGTACTGGTTGTGTAGCTACCTTTTGTTTCAAGATTTCAAACCCCTTATTAGCCTCTTTGGTCCACTGAAACTTTGTCTTGACCCCACCTTTAATAGTATCTAGCATAGGTGCACAAATCTCACCGAATCCCCTTATAAACTTCTTGTAGAATTGTGACAAACCATGAAATCTTCGTACTTCACTTGATGTTTTTGGTGTTGGCCAATTGGTGATGGCTTCCACCTTTGATGTGTCCATTTTCAAGTCTCCACCTGAAACTACAAAACCAAGATAGACTAGTTCCTGCTACATAAATTCACACTTCTCCAAGTTTATTGTTAGTTTCTCATCATATAATTGTTGTAATACAAATTTGAGATGCTTTAGATGTTCATCTTTAGTTCTACTGAAAATCAAGATATCATCTAAGTATACAACAACAAATTTACCAATAAAATCTTTAAGCACTTCATTCATGAGTCTCATGAATGTACTAGGAGCATTAGTGATACCAAATGGCATAACAAGCCACTCATAAAGTCTTTCTTAGTTTTGAAGGCCGTTTTCCACTCATCACCTTTCTTTATCCTGATCTGGTGGTAACCACTCTTGAGATCAATCTTTGTGAAACACTTTGCACCTCCCAAGCTATCCATCAAATCTTTAATCCTTGGGATAGGGAATCTGTATCTGATAGTGATTTTGTTAATGGCTCTTGAATCTGTGCATAGCCTCCATGATCCTCCTTTCTTTGGTGCTAACACTGTAGGTATGGCACAAGGACTTATGCTCTTCCTTATCAAACCTTGATCTAACAACTCTTGTATTTGTCTAGCCACTTCTTTATTTTGTTCAGAGGTCATCTTATAGGCTGCTTTGTTGGGTAATGAGGCTCTTGGAATGAGGTCAATTTGATGGCTTATGGTTCTAGTAGGTGGTAGGGTTGCTGGTGCTCCATCACTTATGATTTCTTTAAAGTTTTCTAGTATTTTCTGCATTTCATGAGGTATTTGAACCTTCTTTTCTTTCTTTTCTTCCTTTGGTTTCACCATGAGAGCAAATCCCGCTCCTTCACCCTCTTCAAGAGTGTTTATGAACTCTTTCTCACTCACCAACAAGGCATTTGGGTTTTTTTATTTTTTGCCCTCTCCTTCATCATTTAGGGACTGAATTTTATATGTGACTCCATCTTTTTGAAAAGAATAAGAGTTATTCTCACCATTATGAATGGCTTTTCTATCAAATTGTCATGGCCTGCCCAGAAGTAGGTGGCAAGCATCCATTGGGAGTATATCACACAAGATTTTATCCTTATAACCCCCTATTGTGAACTCAACCCAAGCTTGTTCATTCACCACCACATGTTGCTGCTTGTTGAGCCAAGTGACCTTATATGGAATACTATGTGGAACTCTCTCCAATTTAAGTTTATTTGCTGCTTCCTCAGACACAATAGTGTATATAGACCTTGAATCTTTCACCACTCTATAAACCTTACCCATATCTTGCACTTGATTCTAAATAAAGATCTTCTTTGAGTTTGTTCCTCTTTGTTTGGCTCCTTGATCAAGACTCGTCTCATCATTAAACTTTCCCCATCTTCTAAAGCTAAACTCACTTCTTGTGCCTTACCACTTGCTACATCTTCTTGCACATATGTCACTCTTCTTTCACCTCCTTGAGATGAAGAAGATTTCTCATGGCATTTATAGGTGGGATGACCCAACTTTTGGCGATTGTAACACTTCATGGTGGAGAAGTAGTACCCTCTTCCTGGTCCACTAGATCTACCTCTTCTTGGGTTGCTAGATCCCCTTCCTCTATAGTTGTTCTTGCTATTAGAATCCCCACTTTGATCTATAAGTTTGGACTCTCCTTGGGACCTTTGATAAGCTCCTCTTCCACCAAAATTGCCTCTATGGCCTCTACCATCTCTTCCCCTACCTTTGCCTCTATTGCTTTGTTCTTGCTTCTTCCTAATTTTCTCTTCCACTTTGAGTGCCAGTTGGTAGCACTTCTGCACTGTATTGGGACACAACAAACTCAACTCTTCTTGTATATTCCATCTCAAGCCATTGAGATATCTTGCAACTTTTATGTTCTCATCTTCCACAACCTTTGACCTCAAACATAGTCTTTGAAACTCCTTTGTATAACTGCTCACATCTAACTCCCTTTTCCTCAAATTCTGCCTCTTCTTATGTAACTGGATTTCATAATCATCTAGTATGTAGGTTTCCTTGACCTTAGACACCATTCCTTTCCAGGTTGCTATAGGTTGTTTCCCCTCTTTTTCTCTCTCAGCTTGAATGAACTTCCACCATGTTAAGGCAGCCCCTCTCAACCTAGACTTAGCTACCTTCACCTTTTGGGCCTCTGTCACCCCATCACATTTAAAGTGATTCTTTAGGCCTTCAATCCACTCCATGACTGAATTTGGATCCATCTTGCCACTAAAAAGAGTTGCACCTTCTAAGGTTTTTCCACTCAAAGCCTTCAAGACCTTCAAGAAAGGTTCTTGTTCAAAAACAGGGTCAGGTATAGGGATCTCATCTTCTATTGCTACGAATTTGCCCGTATCGTCCACCTTATCACTCACTTCCCCAGTCCTGTCCTCTACTGAAACTAGTTTTATCTCTAGCTGCTCCAATCTCTCAATTAGTGCTCAATTTTCCTCTTCTTGGTCTTCTACCTTCTTGGCTAACTCAACATTGGTCACCATCTTGAAACTATTCACTTCTACCCAAGACTTACTTCTTGCTATGATACCACTATGATAGGGAGAAACTCAAAAATTGGCTCAAATTGCGTGTTTGTAATCAATTTGGCTTGAAAGTTCCCTCAAAGGTCATTGTTGAAGGTTTTTCCACTTGTTTAGGTACTATTTCTTTGATGTCTTTACTACTCTATGCTTCATACCAACCCTGAGATCTTCCTACCATGTTAGTTCTTATTTTTATTCATACTTGCTCTGAAGACTCACAAAAGTGCAACTTTGCTTCTTAGCTCCAAACACCAAAATCTCTCACCAAGATTTGCAGGAGGTCTAGTACATTGTCTAACATCCTATTAGGCTCATTTCAACTTGGTTTGGTGATCTATTCAATTGTCTTCTTACCCGATTTGAAGAAAAGCTCAAAACAGGGCTACAAGGAAAGAGCCCCAATTAGCCCTCCAAAACTCCTAAAACACTTATAATTCCACAAACTGCCAAAACACTTCATGAAACCCTTTAATATCTAGATACCCTTTTTTGATATATTTCAATTTTTTGCTATGAGGAGGTCTGAAAAGACCGTAAAATTACTGTCCTATAAATGTACCAAAAAATAAGGATTTTCAAAGGTTTTGAGTCTTCAAACACCTTATCACCATTCCAAACTCTTATTCAGACCACTAAATATTTTTATAAGGTCTATACCATAATTATAAAGCCTTCCAACTTCCTTCCCTGCAAGCATAAAGACAAACACTTGATGTGCAACCAAGTTTCAAGAGGAAAAGTGCTCAAAAACCATTGTATTCAACACTTTGGCTACTCAAAATGCATTACAACAAACTATTCATTGAAACATCCTCCCATCTGGTCTAAAATCTCTGTCCAAACTTAATTCCACCTTAGGAAACCTAAAATGAGGTCCACTTGGTGGGGGTTTGCAAAGAAGCTTTTTTTTATACCATGAAAATTCACTAGCCGGGCTATTGGAGCTTGCCTAGTAAGAAACAAAAACCATTTTCTTTGTCATTTCCATTAAAAAAAAACTTGTATAAAAAATAAGGCTATGTACAGCAACTTGACTTTCAGAGGCCATGGAGAAAGAGCCAAAGAAAATCAAGTTGCTTCCATTGTTGAAGCCAAACCCTTACTCAACCGAGAACAGGGCTAAAACAAAATAATTTTGATACAATGTTAAAACTTCACACTAGCACACAAACCCAGGTGAGAAAGCTTGAACACAACATGGCACAACTTTCCAAATGAAAATAGTACAGCTAAATGCTTAGGAAGTACGGACTGCTATAGCATATGGAGCAAAAATGCAAGAAAAGTGACCAAATTCTTAGTTTTTGTATTGAATTCTTCTTGTTTTCGAATGTCAGCCTGATAAAAAGTTGCATGAGGCTTTAAATATTCACTCACAACCTAAATCATGCCTAGGTATGGACCAATAACCACCTTTTGCCTTATGTTTATAAATTTTCCAAAAAGTGTCAAAATGTTGCTTGACAATTTTGACAATTTTTAGTACAATGAGCATTTTTGACTTGTGAGCCAAATAGACTTAACTCTATCATGGGAAATGGTTTACTATAACCACACAAACATATTTCAATTCCTAACATGTCTTTATAAGGAATTTTGACCATTTTTCCACATTTTTCCCATTCTAGGCTTACAAAGCATAAAAGGTCAAAAATTGACCAAAAACTCAAAAACAACATCAGAACCCTTAGCAGTAAGAAGAAAAATAATATATATAGCTGCATATGAGTGTTTTGTCATTGTACCAAACTTTATGAATCATATGAAAAAGACACATAAATTAATAAAGAAAATAAAAATCGGGTCATTATGGAAGAGATCCTAAATGCGCCCAACACTTTGCATCATTCTCGACATAAAAAAGAAAAAGACATAAGTTAGAAGAAGAGCGATTGACAAATAGAAGAATTTTTATGACAAAAAATCCCCTATTTCTAAGGACCTACTGGGTAACTTGAGTACTCTAAGAAAGCACAATAGATAAAGATAGTAAACCTCCTATTTTCAGGTACTAATAGGGTTCTGGGAGGGAAGAAACATATACATTAAGTATGGGGGAACACAATCAGACATAGTCTATACTAAAGAAAAAGAAAAAGGAGGTACTATCCTATAGTTCTTCTGCTAGTAGGTCATCGTCCTCCTGATATAGACACATGGGGAGGAAGGACAATCCCAAAGAGGAATAACATCAAGAGCAGCAACTGGTGCAACACCGACAACAAGAGGCAAGGATGACGTAGCTTCCAGATTCTTATCCAACAACTCTTGAGAGGTAGAGTCAATCATCGTGTGAATATCATAGATAGGATCAAGATATCCTCTAAAGAGTCGAACAAGTGTCCCTTAGTAGAAGAGGCAAGTGACTCGGCCCGAGGTAGCAAAACAAGAGTTGTACCGCCGACCTCTAGAAGAGGGATGGAGACAAACTTTGGAAAAGGTAGAACCTCCTCAACAAAACAAACACAAGACAAAAAATAAATAGGCACTAAAGTAGATAAAGGAACGGTCAAAAAGGTCACCAGAGCTAATTTTCGATGACGAAACTCTAGAATGGGACCCTTATTGAACTTGCATTTAGGTTGAACCATAGACATGGGCCTCTAATCAACTATAGCAAGTTGTAGGATTGTGGGAAAGATTTCGACGAAGATGAAGCTATGAAGCCAGATGATCAAGAAAGGCTACACTAGACACCACCTGTGTATGCAACATGTCGAGCGATTGAGAGAGTAGAAGCACATAGAGCAAAAAAGTGATGAGAGGAGGCTCCGAGGAAGGAGAGATGAAAACTTGGACTTTTTTAGGGTGAAGCTCGCCAACAATTCTTGAAGTAGGCAAGAGTAGGCTAGAAGATGAAGTGGGTGATACATAAACATGAATAATGGGAGTGGGAGAAGAAGCATGCTCAAAAACAACAAAAGTAGGAGAGGACACCGATGAATCACTCATAGCCTCCAAAGCAACTTCAAGCTCATGGGCCATTATCTACTGACAATGCTTATGCTCATGCACAAGCTAATTTTTGCATAAATGACCATGAAGAACAAAGGTTTGAAAAGGAGCAACAACATCATGCTCCATAGGAGAAGCCTCTAAGGCTATTGTTGGTGAAGGAGAATGCTCAACCAATGGAAGAGGAGGGGCAACTGGAACAGGTACTACAGACACAACTACAAGTGCCCTTCCTCTTTTAGTTTAGGAGTAGTTGAAGGAACAAGGGGTACCCTCAGAGGCTGTGATGTAGGAGCCAATGGTGATGAGTAATCACGAGGTGAATTCTTACCTTTAGTGTACCGAGCAAGATGAGGGATGTCATCTAGGATCAAAAGCTCAAAGGGAGCGGGTTGCAGACATTGATAGCGTGGGTTCCTTTCCCTTGTTTTCATAAAAAATAATCATGGAAACAAAAGACATCGGATGGGGGTTGCACAGTCTTAGGAAGGAGAGGAGATCTACCTTGAGGAATAGGTCTATCAGTAGCCCTCGATGAAGAAGGGATATAAGACATGACTCGCTACAACACAAGATCTGATATAGGAAGAGATAATGAATACCTGAGCTAAACTGACTTAGGATCCAACTCCCCCATCTTATATTGATAATATGCTCTATACGTCAAATCACCATAGCGAAGTAGAGGTCTAATAAGAGCAGGCCAAAAGTGATCCAATGAAAAATTCCCACGGTCTACAAGCAGTCAATATCCAGTATCTTGGACAATATGTACTAAGCCCTCATGAGTAAACTTTAAGCACTTGTGAATCACTAAGGGGATCGCATCCATAGTGATCAACTAAGAGATAGCTAATTTAACTAAAAAAGATATGATTTAGGAATAATAATGAATGTACTCGATATAGCTGTGGGTCCCACAAGGACCATCAAGGTAATCTTTCCCAAAGGTATAAGAGACAACCTGTTATGTGTAAGAAGGGTAGCATTGATGAATACTAAGAGGGGGGGTGAATTAGTATGCCCAAAAACTTAACCAAACTCTTAAGCAATTTTACTGCAGACCGGTATAGTAGTTTAAACAACAAACCGGTTAAAACACAAATAAGCAAAATAGAAAATAAAGCATTCACCCACAAAAGCACAATCACCCTAACACAAGATATTTTGACGTGGAAACCCAAATGGGAAAACCACGGTGAGTAAAACTCACAAGTCAACTATCTGCAGAATAGTAACCAGGCCAGTTAAGGTCAGATCGGTTAAGGCCTTACAATTTTCTTCACCAGAACAGATCCTATTAGGAAGCCAGATCTCTATTAGGATATAAGTCCTATTAAAGACTACCCGATTAAAGGATTTCAGATCCACAACTATGAACCACCTTGTTAGAGGATTTACAATAGGCTTGACTGGGCCTACTCGGTTAAGGGTTTCAGACTTGTTGAAGAGATTAGTAATTAACAAGTGAATGATCTAGAAAGTAGCACATAATGCTTGATTAGATCCTTGACTGCTCCTTGTTAATGCATTGCAGCATTACTTCAGTCTTTTATCCTTTGCATGTTCAATCTCTATCTTACGATGCTTCTACAACAACTTCACATTCCAACACACATACACACATATTAAAGCCCTAGACATGATGTCCTTAAATAGGAAGCTAATTTCATGTCGGTCCAATGAGATTGGATTACAATTTCCTAGGTTTGAAGCATCTAGACACATTTGGTAACACGACACAGAAACACCCTAAAAGTGTCGGTGGATGATAACTCATCACACTTTACAAGTTTACCAGTTGAATCACCACATCGATGTTGGTGGATGATAACTCATCACACTTTACAAGTTTACCGGTTTAACACAGTATACCGATTATTGGTTAACAAACAAATATTGGTAAACTAGAACATAGTGTTTTGATCAAAAAGATTAACTACCACTAGGGGTCCTCATTCCGCTTGAGGTCTTCATACCGCTTGGTGTCTTCATACCGCTTGAGGTCTTCGGTCATGCTTTGACCGGTAAGCTTCTTCTGCAAAACATTGATAGTCTTCTACAAACAAAGACTATACATACAATGGCATATAATACCGATGTGAACAATACAACACATATTACCAGTGGAGAATAACTCATACATAAAATAAGTGTGTGTCCATCAATGACAATCACAACTAATCATGCCAACAACCACCTCAACTAAGTACAAACATTATCAAAATGCCAACAATCTCCCCCTTTGGAATTGATGGCGACACTTAGGAAAATTTTGACATCTAAGTGCTTACAAAACAAAAACAGATGCCATAATCAAAATTACGCCCCTTGAGCATATACACTACTCCCTTTGCCAAAAATTATAAGCATGTGCAAATTCAATGCTACCCCCATAAAATTTTCATGATAGAATACTACTCCCCCTTTGCCAACAATGACAAAGTAAAACATGCCTCACAAATTGACCAAAAACATATTACATAATCATGAAAACGGAGTATATGTCTATGAAAATAAGGAATAAAACTTCTCAAAAAAAAATTTAAAGTCTTTCAGGAATGCCTTCATGTTTATTAACCAGGTATCTACGAGTGAGGCCACAATTTCACTTCGTGTCTTCATCTGAAAGGCTAGCCCCTCCATGGCATCCATAGTACTCATCTCCTGATTAACAATGATAGCTTCCATGCCTAGAAAGCACTTTTGAAGAATTTGCATCTTCGGTAGCAACAACATCCGTAACTCTTGCAAATCATTATTCCGCTTGTAGATCTCGGAGTCAATCTTGGCTATCTGTTGACTAAAAGTCTTTACTGTCTGCCCATACACAGTGAATGAATCATAAGGAACTTTGAAGGTCTCCACATACTTCTTCAATTCTGATTAGAGTTGACCTTTCTTTTTTAGAGCATCCTCACAAAATAGGTGAGGTTGGTAGATTTTTCTCAAGAGTAGGTTACCTTTACCCGTAGATGAACTTATATCATCTTTCTATTTGATTAGCTTTGCTCTATCTTCATCCATTTGCTTCACTAAAGAAAATTTCAGAGCTTTTTCATGCTTCTTCTCTGTAGAAATTTGGGCAACATCTTCTAATGATTGCACTTGATCACCTACTATAGTGTGGAGGAGTTTTAGCTGGGCTATTGAAAGATCAGTACTGGGAAGAGTGGAAACGGGGACTAAGCTCGAGAGAGTATCAACAACAAATTGGATAACATCCTTTTCTTTCTTCTTCCTCAGTTCCTCCAATCTTTCTTGAGCAAGTTGAATGCTTCAGAGTAGCTCATTTTCATCTTCTGACCCGGTGAAACAGACAAGAGTTAGGTCACTGCGATCGATGGGATCAACCTATTTAGTCTGATCATGATCTCCGGTTGCTATGGGAGTCTAATCTCCTTCATTTACCTTGAGCTCTTCTTGTCTCCTCTTCTCCTGCTCCTCTTTTTCCTTGGCCTCCTTGTTAGCCTTTTCTTTTTCCTTTTTCTCCTTCTCCTCCTTCTCCTTCTCCAGTTTCTCCTTCTCCTCTTTCTGTTGTTTCTCCTTCTCTTCTTTCTCCTTCTCCTCCTTCTCCTTCTCCAATTTCTCCTTCTCCTCTTTCTCTTGTTTCTCCTTCTCCTCTTTCTCTTGTTTCTCTTTCTCTTGTTTCTCCTTCTCTTCTTTTTCCTTTTCCTGTTTTTCCTTCTCCTCTCTCTTTGCCTCCAGTTTTTCCAATTTCTCATTCTGAGATTTCTCTTTGTCAGTTTTCTCTTTTGCCGCTTTCTCAACTTTTTCTTTTTCCATTCTCTCCTCTTTAGCTTTATCCTTCTCTCTAGTAGTTCCCTCAACATCTAGTGCATCAACATCAATGGTGTCATTTTGTTCTACTATTCTTTCACCCTAACTGTTGAAGACTTCATCCAGTTTAGATATAGATAGGTCAAGCCATTGCTCAACCTGCCTATTTGCTTCAGATATCTTCTACATCTCGACAGCTGCTTTAGCATATATATGGGTGTCTTCTTACTTGGTTGCCTTGTATTCTTCATTTCTACCTCTGGTTCAATGTCTTCTGAATCCGGTGTGTTATTCTTGGTTTTTATCTTCCTTTCAAATACCTTTGGCAGAATGGCCTCTTGTTTCTTTTTGGCTGGTGACCTCTTTGTCACTCTAGGACTTGCAATAGATTCAACCGGTGCCAATACCGATGGCAAAACTTTCCTCTTCTTCTGCTTCGGTACTTCAGTAGGTTTGATCCTCTCTAAGTATGTACTGGTCCTCTTCTTCTTTGGATCAAGTGGTGAATCAAGTAGGGTAGAGGCATACCCTATGAGTATATCATTTACCACTTCATAGCCCATAGGCTCAACTTCCTCTTCCCTTGGCTCAACTGCTTTCATTATGAATTGATCCACTTTGATTGTAAAATAGATGTCGTCTTCATAGTTCTTAACTAGGTAACCCAATATCCTAATTCTCTGGTTCATCTTCATTCTAAACTCATCAAAATACCTCCTCAGAGTCTCTGGATAAGTGGATCCCACTATTTGTAGACTCTCTTTTATTTGTCTTATGACCGGTAGGTCACTTGACCATTAAACATCACCGATTCCTGGAAAATACCCTTGAAAATAGAAAAACAAACTGACAAGTAGTTGACCAAATTTTAACCTCAGAGACTTGTCCTCTTTGATGGACTTCAAATTCTCCATGAGTTGTTTTGCATATAGGTACATAAGTCATACTCTGCATTCTCCTTGATCATCCGATAAGCAGCATGCACCACAGCTGTAGGAACAAAGTTCATTATGCTAGCATAGAATACTCTATACCTGATTACCATGCATGCATACTTCACCAAATCATCTATAATGGTATTAACAGTCATTGCCCTCTTGTCCCTCATAGAACCGGTGAGCTCTGTCACTTTGGTTTTCGTGACCTTGCGAAGAACAGGGATTTCTCCAACATTACAGAAACCGGTCACGACATAGATTGCCTCAGGTGTGATATCATGAGTTCGTTTAAGATACATTTTTTCACCATGAACCCTGCTGAGAATGATTCTTATGTGATCATCTATGAATTCTTCGAGAAAATACATTGCATTGTGAAATTTCTTCTTCTTGATCACACTATATTCTGGTTTAATCTTCTTGTCTTTCCCACAGAACAAACTTAACTGGGAGTGAATCACTAGAGACCCTAGGTCTTCCAGTTTGCAATCAATGTATCCTAAAACATCCCCTTTGACAATGACTCCAACGGGAATTTGAGATAGGGCATTATATTTCACCTTCTTCTTAAAGGATTCAGATGACTCCTCAGGTGCAGGAGAGCTAGAAGAGGCTTTGGATGTAGAAGCCATGTCTAAATAATTTTGAATGATGAGAGTAATTCAACGAAAAATACCTTTTCACTTTGAACTAGGGTCCGTCGATGTCGAGCACAACACACTTCTCCAAGAGCTTACTTTACCGATCTAACTTCCACACTGATAGCTTGAAATGGCTACAAAATCTTGTGCAAGATTTCTTTTTGGATTCTTCTGAATGCAAGATGAATCGCTCTTGTTGCGCCGCTCAAGCTAGAAAAATTCTTATTCGAAAAATAGGTAAGTAAAAATGATGAGAAGAATCACTTTTAAACATGCTCCTACCTACCATAATAAATGCATCACTGATAGGGTACAAACCCTAACTTTACCACTTCATTTCTTATGTCAGTTGACAGGTAACCGATACCGATAAAAACACTTTACCGATATACACCGGGGGTCCGAAAACATTGTTACCGATATGTTCCCCCTTAAGATTTTCAAAGTTTAATTCACCGGTTGAGAGGCCTCCACACTGGGTGTAGAAATAGGTACATCTTGTGGCATCTCTTTAGACTTCTTCTTCCAAGTTTTGTTCATATCAGCCCCTATGGTTTCAACATCAACCTTTCTTTTACCTTCAGGGTCAACCGGTCTGTCTTCCGGTGGATTCTTTTTTAGTCTGCATGTTCTGGAAATATGTTCCAGTTTGTGACAATGATAGCATACCATACCAGGTGCTCTCCATGGTCCGGTGTTCACATTTCCATTCTTCCTCTTGCATGTTGGAGTAGTGTGACCGCTACCATGACAGATCAAACAGGTTGTTCTCCAACTGTTTTCCACTCCATAACCATTTGACCAATGGTCATAGGTTCTATACCAGTTTGGGTTCTGATTCATAGGAGGTTTTGGGACAACTCCTTTAGATCTTGGTGCATAACTTCCAGTGTTGTTCATAACTGATTTGCACTCAAAATATCTATGCCTAAACTTGTTGCATGCATAACAATGACCATTAAATCTATCGGTTCTAGCATTGTGGTTGTACACATTGTTTTGCATGTAAGGAAAATTATTGTAAGTCTTACCCTACACACATTGGCAGTATGCCCTTCCTTATGGCAGTTAAAGCATACAGGTTTGAAATTTGGCTTACCTTTGTTTTGGTTGATCTTAGGTTTCGATTGCTCCTTTGGTGCATCAGTCTTGATTCCAGAGGATTCACCTACCTCATATGCAGAGAAACCAAGACCAGAGGTATCCTTTGATGGCTTCATTGATTCTAGCTTTTGGTCCAACTTTGCAACACTCCGGTTGAACTTTGCAAGTGTCTCCTTTGTCTCAACAAGTTCCTTGGAAAGAGCATCATTGGTCTTCATCAAGGTTTCATTCTAAGAAATGGTTGCATTGAGTTCTACTTGCATTTCTTCTTTCTCTTCCTTACCCTCTTGTAGATAAGCGGTAATGGTACCAATTTCTTGGTTTAACTTAAAGATCTCATGCTCCTTGTCCTTCACTAGATCTTTAGCTTTTCTTATGTTTTCTAGCTCCTAACTCATCCTGATAGTCAATCCTTCCAGCTCCCTTCTTAGGTAAGTTTTGGACTCATTCAGTTTCTCCACTTCTTGGACTAGGGCATCCATCTCTGCTTCATCAGAAGAGCTATTCTCGGTAATTTCTGTCATTTGCTTAGCAAGCTCTCTTCTTTTGGCTAAAGAGGCTTTATACTTGATCTTAAGTTCATCATAGGCTCTCTAGGATTCAGCCAAATGGTTAGTGAGTTCCCTCATGTTGTATTCCCCCATATCTCCTTTCAAGTGGTTAGACTTAGAGAAAGGTTGGCTCTGATATCAATTGATGAATACTAAGATGGGGGTGAATTAGTATGCCCAAAAACTTAACCAAACTCTTAAGCAATTTTACTGCAGACCAGTATAGTAGTTTAAACAACAAACTGGTTAAAACACAAATAAGAAAAATAGAAAATAAAGTATTCAGCCACAGAAACACAATCACCATGACATAAAATATTTTGACGTGCAAACCCAAATGGGAAAAACGACGGTGAGTAAAACTCACACGTCAACTATCTGCTGAATAGTAAAATAAATAGAATATTGATGCAAAGTAGGGTGGAAACCTTCTAACAAACCCAAATTTATTAGGTTCCCACAATCGTTTAGCCCTTATAACCCTAACTCAACATACTTTCACAACTCTACCCTATACTTCTTGTAGCCCTCCAAAACATGAAACTTGGGAATATATTTCAAAGAAAGGATTCAATCCACAAACTCTTCATCATTTCAGATACCATTTTCCCTCTTATGAGACATATCTCAAAATCATATTAGGTCACTTTGGAACCAATATCCCCCAAAAGGACCGATACACCATCCCACAAGGCCAATTAGGCCACTTTTCCAAAGCAACTACCCTCTAAACACTCTTCCAAACCAAATTTTTTTGTTCAATAGCCTAGGAAGTATTCAAATAGACAAATTACACAATTTTTATCAATGGGAACCCTGACAAATTAACCCAACATACCAACCTCACTTTTAGGCCTTCTAGGCTTGCTTACAATGAGGGTTTATTGGAACTCTTATCTCCAGATCTTAAATCACTTTTCCAATACCTCAAAAATGTCAAATTTTATCTGCACATGCTTTACAAACCTTCAGTCACTTAGTAACAATTTTTTTTCATCCAAAACCTTCATGAAAGCATCAACTTTCACCAAAACAAGACATAGAATGCACCTAGGGCATCACAACAAAATTGGCAAATGACATCCTTTGCTCCTAACAACCCCTTAAAAACAAATTTATAATTGTGTGAGACATTCCACCGAGTTACAACATGGTACAATGGGTGGAATGGCTTAAAGGTCCATGTTTCACTCTCAAACCCTTGAACCTAGGTTTACACAGGCAAATTTTAGAAAAAATGCTATAAATTGAACTAAAATTAACCAAAATTCATGAAACCTGAGCCTAATGAAAGGTAATTCACTCCTCTTTCAAATGAGTATGGACTTGAGCCTTAAATATTTTGTACCAATTCAAAATAAATGCTGCAAGAAGACTGTTATTGTAAAAATCTGGAAATTCCAATCATTAAAATGATCATAACTGTAGACACCTAAAAATGTCTCATCAATCATGCATTAATTATATCTTATTTATTCTGAATTAATTCAATCATCACCTTCTACAAGTACTTATTATTCAATTTCCAATTCTCCATTCTTCATCATTTAACCCTTTCTCAAATATTAATTATTTAATTAATTATGATTTAATTCAATAATTGAATAGTATTTATTATTTCATTAATTCCATTTCTAATGATTAAATAATTTCATTTAAAATTAATTAATTAATCCTCCAAATCTCCAAATTTAGATTTCAATTAATTTCTCATCTCTTCCAAATTCGCATTTCACTGAATTTCAATTTTATCAAATTTCAAAATAATGTGCATTTCAATTTCATCATTCGAAAATCAAAATTCAAATCCAAATAAAGAATGAAATTGAATTCAATTCACAAATGCTACTCCACATGTTTGAAAATCATGACTGATTGATCAAATCAGTTAACTAACCAATTAACTTAGTTAACTCTCCAATCTCCACTTTTAACTTCCAATCACCTTTTTCTAACAAATCAATCTATTCAGTCTTCTCTAAATCAATTAAGTTAACTAGCCAATCTATCTAGTTGAGTAATCAATCAATTGAGTTATCATTTTAATGAATCCACTTAACAGATCAATCAAATGAGTTGAATAATCAATCAAATTAGTTCAACTGTCAATCAACACTTCAATTTTATTTCTCACCCAATCTATCCCAAAAATCTATAAAAGCAACCTCATTTTTTCTTCATTTCAATACAATCACGATCTTTGAAATTATTGTGTCTAATCTATGTAGGTTACCATTGCAATATATTAGAGCAACCCACACACACAATTTTGGAGAAGGACAATGGAAGCTATAATGCAAAATGAGGGAGTTTTAATTGTTTGAACCATTCTATTTTGCATTCATTCTATTGATTTATTTTTTAGAATTTAAGGAATTTTGTGATTTTTCCTTTTAGTATAATTAGCTATGATTTCTATGTTGATTTTAAGCATGAAACAAATAGTGAACCTGACGTGAATCAACAACATTTTTACCTTTTTGGCATGTTTTTTTGTGTGTTTTTGCAGGTTTTGTACATACACATAGGAAGTGCGACTCATTCAAGCAGACATGAATCCGCATTCATCAACAAAAAAATGCATTCACTTCAAATTCTTCACATTCGCTTTAAATGGTTCATATTTGTGAATAAAAAATCACATTCATTAAATGATTCGCATTGAACTGTTAAAAAAATGCTTTTACGAAAACAAGCATAACTTTTGCATACCATATCGGATTTTAGAAATTCAAAATGTGTTGGAAATATGATTCAATTCTCTATAATTTGGTATAATTATTTTTTTTCTATTTATCATAAAAATTTTGGAAAAGTTTTTTAAAGTCACACCTTGTTAAAACTTCATTTTCTCATATCTCTTCCATACAAGATGATCTTTTAGTAAAATCTTTTTTTGAATCTACGAGAAAATCACAAGGAATTCACTAAAGGGATGGCTTATATCATTTTTTCTATCAATAATTTTGGGCTATTATTGGTGTGACTAACCTATCCTCTACAACTTGTCCTTCGTTTGATGAAAACCCCACAACTTAGTAACAATTTTCTTGCAAGAAGAGGGGTGGAGTTGAAATTACTAACAATGCAATACAAGGGACAACTTTAAGATTATAGTTCTTGGTTTTCTAATCTTTCTATTCATTCTTTTGTCATTTCCAAAATTATGTTCATTATCAATTCGCATTCATATAGACAAGAAGTTGCATTCACTTAGATAGTGAGCCACATTTGCACAGACAAAAATTCACATTCAATTTGACAAAAATTCGCATTCGATGGTACAAAAATTCACATTCAATTAGAGGATGATTCACATTCGCTAGATATTTTCAGGCACTTTCAGTTATGTACTTTCTGAGATCTTTCTGATATTCTGATCTTTTTAATGTTCAATTTTCCAGTGTATCAGTCACAAACAACAAGCAGATTTTTCTAACCCAAAGGAAATTCTAGGCTTGTCATCCCACAATATAGACTAACGTTTCAAGGGGTTTTGTAGGTGCAAATGTTTTTTGCATGTCCAATGGAGTTAGATTAGCTCACATTTGTCTTTTTGGTGCAAATTAAAAAGAACAAGACAAATTTTATTTTTTTGCTACAAAAGGATAAAAAGAACAAGCCACACTTCAATTTATAAGGGAAAATAACATGTCACATTTCCTTTTGTTACAAGGCTTATTTTCTTGCAACTCTGTTCAAACTACTCCTGAGGTTTATTATTGCAATGTTTGGGCTTAAAAAGAACATTCACTATTGCTATCTGGGTTAAAAAGAACACCATGATTGTTGGAGCAATACCTCCAAATAGCAGTTAGATCACATTGTGATGATGGGATAAAAAGAACAACTTTGTCTACCGTGTTTTGAATGTGATAGGTATATTCTCTCCCCTTAATTGGATGATCAAAAATCTAGATTCACTCTTTCTGCTTTCTTTCTTTTATTTCAATCAGGATAAAACCTTTAGCAGGCCTGCCCTCCTGAGAATCCCACAAGACTGGTGAGAGGGGAACGACCTAAGTGGGGAATGGCTAAAGCCAATTAATCCAACCCACTATAATCAAATGTGGATGTGATGAAAATCATGTTCAACGGTAGTTTTGAATTAATAGCCTTCTCCTAGTATCCTTGATATATGTAAAGCCTTTGTTCTAAAAGTTGGGAAGCCTCCTAAGGGAGTTTATCTTTGATGCACCGAACGGAACCCTTTCTAATAACCTTAAGCATAGTGGCCAAGATGAGTCAGTATCCAAATATTTGTAATATCACAGTGCAAGGGTGGGGAAAAATCTACCCCCAAGACACTCACCATACATCTCCCAAGAAAAATGATCCAATTGAGAAGCAATTCTCTTTGGTTCAACTTTTGGAAAAAAGGCTAAAAAAGGGGCACACCTTAGGGTGTGATAGGTTTGTTTGAGCTGAAGGAGTATCAAGATGTGGGCTATGATATTATGAATGATCTTTTCAAATTAGAAGAGTCTAACTGATTTGTGTTCGTCTGGCCAAAAATCTATCAAAAATAATTGGGGTTTAAAAAGAACCTAGAAACACTGGAGATTTGAAAAGATCCTATAAACAACATACACTCTTTTTTTTGGATTATATTAAACTGTCTTCTTTCTTGTTGTTGTGTTTTATTCATATTTTTCATGATCGTCTATGGAACAATCAAACATTAGTCAAAACACAACCAGAAAACCAGTCAAAACACAATCAAGTTTTGTCAACAATAACCCAAAAAGTTGGACAAGTTTATTACTTTCAAAAAAATGGAGGAAACATGTTATCCCTTGTGATCTTAGGTCTCATAATTTTGCATAGTGCATGCATAGTCACAATTTGCGTTCTCATATTGCACAAGTCTTAAACATTCTCGGTCTTAGTCCGAACCAATCAAGCAAACATCATGTAATGACATTATGCATTTCATAGGGAAGGTGACGAATTCATCCCTTCCATTCCTATTCCATCATCATTTGTATAAATTTTAGCTCAATAAATTAAGACTTTGCAACAACAAATAATAGACATGACTAGTCCTAATAATCATAGGGATTGGTTAGAAAAAATGATGAGGGAAGTGTCAACCATGATACCTCTAATAAAAAGGGAATCATTATCAGGCCAACCTTCCTTCTCTTCTGAAACTATTCAAACATGACAACCTTCATCCTACAACAAAATTGATCCTACTTCAGTTTAACCAACATTACAGTCATGTCAACTTTCTTTTTCTTCTGAGACTATACCATCCTATCAATCACATCAACCCAACATTCAAACCCCTTTCAACCAAAATAAAACCCCATTCAACAAAATTCCAAATCAAAATTCATTCAACCAAACCCAAAATCAAAACCAACCATGTCAAAGCCTCAAAAAAATTCATATGATCATCCAAATAAGAATAAAATACTCAAGATTCTCATAGGAGCTTCCCAAGTCATGTTTTCCAAGCAAGATCAAAATCATATACCAGTGCCTAGAAAGGGCTTGTCCTTTCATGAACAAGTTGACCCTCAAGTAGCCTCCATATCTTCCACCATTTCATCATCCCCTGAAGGCACACAAGAGAATTCCACACCATCTCTATCTAATAACACAATCTCCTAAGGGCTATCCATGGTTCAAATCCAATCTAATCTAAGTCATGATATTAGTCTCTTCTATGTTTCAGAAATTCAAGATTCAATACCACCATATATTCCATTGCCAAGAAAACCCAATTTAGAGAGTCTCATTCGAAGTCATTTCTCAACAGGCCAAAGTGTTGAAACCTTCTAAGAATCTCTCATGCACATCCAAACTCCTTCTCCAAGTCAAGAAGATCATCCAAAATTAGAAGAAATGAGTCATGAAACAAAACAAGATCAAGAACAAACTTACCATCCTATCCAATTTTTTATCAAGACCCCACCTATCAAGAATCTTATGATGATCCCCTCATTATTTTCTATTCCATTCATAATGATACCCTTTTACCTCAAGAGCAAAGTGTCCTTTCAAGTCCCATTCAACAACCACATCCTAAGTAAGATCCTGATATCTCTTTTATCCCCTCCAATGATCGAATTCAAAATCAAGAGCGAAGCACAAATTCCGATGATCCTCTTCCAAGTCAAGATAAAATAACCCCTTCTTCTAAATCCAAGCATACACAATCTCTATCCTCCAATTCCATTTTGAGTCATTTTATTCCAAAGTTAAAGCCTTTCTCCCTTTCATCCATATTAGGACCCTATGTCCCTCCATCCACGATCCATATGATCCCTAGCTCACAATCCAATTACCCTATCATTAATCAAGATCAACAAAGGTACACATCTATGAGCACTTTCCAACCATCTATCTACATCAACTCATCCAAAATACCTTTGTATAATTCCTATTCATTTGTGGATCCCATTCCTTTTGGAAGAAATTCAGAGGCCAAGAATAAATCCACAAATCCAAAAATCCATATAAATCCAACTTAGATCAACATGTTCAATCTAAAAGTCATGTCAAATGCAAGAAAAATTTGATCCAAAAGCAAAAAGAAATTTCCAAAAGGCTACAAAGGCCCATTATGAGAAAATAAAAATAAAAAACCATGTGGGTTACTAAATTGCTTATAGAAGCAATGTGTTCCAAAGAACCAAAAGGAAAAGAAAATTAAAATCAATGTGGATTCCCATAAAAACATTGCAATCCAAGGAAAAATCAAAATTGGCATCTAGACTTGCTATTCCAAAAGATTCCCTCAATAGTCTATCTACACATCTCCCACTTTCCAAATCTATTCTTCCATCATTTCCTTCATCTATTTTGGGTCCTTATGTCTTGAATTCCACATCCATTCCTCCTTCGAAACCTTAAAATCCAAAATTAACTTTTCCTCCATCACTCCACCACCCCTCAAGGTGTGTGCCAACATTGATCTTGAAAACATCTATATCCACCCAACCACAAATCTTCCAAAATCATATCTACTATCCAACATCCTTCCATCCCCCCATTCAATCCCTTGCACAAAGAATTCATCAATGAAATAGGCATTTGTGTCATTTTGTTACATGCTCACCTATGCTCAATCTTATGTTTGATCCATTTCGTAGATATAATTCATGAAACTCTTCAAAATCTGAGGTTGTTCTTCTTTAACACTATTTTTTCGCTAGGATGCGTACTTAATCTCGAAAAAAATTACTTATTGCATCTTGATACCAACAACTTTTGATTACTATATGTCATACACTTAATCAATTTCCCTAAGTCGTTGTTGTTTCTTAGGTGAAGATGTGGCTAGTAAAAAATCTAAAATCCTGCTTTAGCACCACTGTAATTATCTAACCCACGTGAGCTTCATTGTTTACAAGCCAACACACAAAAGAATCAATGACAAGAGAACAAGCAATATTAAAATATCAAAATAAAAGAATGAGCAAGAAAAGAAATGTCGAGAAAAGGAAAATAAAAAATGCGATATTAAAATGTTTGGCTATGGGAACATGCGAGTAACTCCATCAGGGCTATGGATGTCTGGCTGGCAATGGAGAAATATTCGTGAGATTACAATGATAACCTTGTTAGGGCTATGGATGGTTGCTGGCGGCGAGGCTCCATCTAGGATGCTTTTGAAGTCAGGGTAAGCCACGTAGCTAGTCATGCTAGATTCTAAGGATTGCAATGATGATATGGACTAGAATGAACTCACTTGCACACACATGGGTAATCAAAGACTAAGTACCTTGATCCAGTTTGGGATTCTTCTTCTCTTTTGAGTATGCTTCCTAGCCACGAGATATGTTCAGTTAAATTTTCTAGAGGTTCTAAGTGTGGGTTGGGTCTCTATATCTTTGAAATGGGTAAAAGCACAAAGTTGTGTCACACTTTTATAAAGGAAATGACCAATGCTGATTCAAATTTTTGAATTGAATCAATAGAAAGTGAAATATATGTTTTGAATTTTAAAATGATACAACCTAATAAAATGTATATTTTTGTGTATTTTATGTTTCTAATTTTTTTAAAAACTTAAAGAAAATATTTGAATATACTTTCTTATAAAGTAAATACTATAATTTAGTTGTTGATAAAATACTGAAATTGAAGTTACATGAGGCGTCACACTTTATATAGTAAATTTTACCTATTTTTCTTGAATTTTTTTGTGCATATTGATAACTTAAAACTTTAGTGCAAAAATGTATTTTTAACTATTTTTTATGTATATATATATTTTCAATAAATTTCAAAAGTTGTGTCTACTGAAATATAACTCTTTCCATTTGGCGTCACCTTTTTTCTTAATTATTTATCCAAATTAGAAAAGAATTATATCATCTTGACATAGACTCTTTTCTCTAGTGCATCATTTTTTTTCAAAAAAAATTAAATAAATCTTATTATTTTTCCTTTACAAGATAATCAACCTTATATTTTAGTCTCAATGACCTACTTTCAATTAAAAAAATATATAAAATATAAAAACTAATTAAAATATTTAAAGACATATATTTTGGAAATTTCACTTATAGATCTATAAATGTGCATTTTAACATTTCAAAAAAAAAATTATTTATAAGAGTAGGAGTTGTTGAAACATCAAGTTTTAAAAAAAATTTAAAAAAATTGGTAATTAAACCCAAAGTGGTATAAAATATACATTTATTGGACAATTCCAATTAGAAAATTTGTGGCCCATATATAAGATAGCTATAATGAATCTCTATAGACCATATGTTTGACTAAAACTATTTTTTAGTTTAATTATTTAAATTCACTTGTGCTGATAAGTTGGCTTGCAACGTGACACAGTTTTGTGCTTTTACCCAAATGTTCAAGAGCACTTATTCGGGTGGTGCTACATGTTCTAAAGATTTCACACATCACCTTTTTGTAAATGGATACCTCTACACTTGGGGGTAAGTTTCATCCACTCTATCCTTCCTACCACATCTTCTCTTATCCTTTGTCCACTATCTAACACCCTGTCTACATCTATTTATTTTTCCATCTTTGATCTTGATAGATATAAGGATCTTAATAAGCATTAGGAATCATTTTTGCTTCACCTTATCTAAAACCCCTAGTCCATATCCCTTATCCCATCTATTCCTTGCTTCCATCATCCATCATTGTCTAGGATCTTGCTTCACCTTATCCATACCCTCTAGTCTATATCCCTTATCGTATCTATTCCTTTCTTCCATCATCCTTTGCTACCTATGATCTTGCTTCTCCTATCCATATCCTATCTCCATCCATATCCCCTTTTCCATCCCTTGATCTTGATAAAAAACTAAGGACAAAAAGAAAAATGCAAAAAATATGTTTTGCTAAAGCTCTTGATATGTCCCTTCATGTTCCATAATAAGCTACCTCTGACTTTCTCCTATCCATCTCCACCTCAATTGTTCATTCATCCATTCATAATATTCCTTGTCTTGCTAGACATTGGGGCAAGTAAATACACCTTTCTTGTAATCCAAAAAATCCCCAAAAATCGAAAAAGGATCCAAAAAATCTAAAAAATTGAAAAGAGTCTTGTAAAAACTCATAAAAATCGTAAAAAGATCCTGAAAAATCACAAAAATATCATAAAATGTTCTAAAAAAGCCTAAAAATCATAAAAAACTGAAAATCAAAGCAAGAAAGCATGGACAATCTATTAAATCAAATCAACAATACACAAACTCTATTCTTCCATCAAACTGATCACATGTCTTTTCAATGCATCCATAAATCAAACTCTATCAAATATCAATATGTCTTATACAAGGAAGGGTGCACTCGAAACCAGAGTCTTATATGGGGTACTCACTCTCTGAAACCAGGCATTCTTATCAATCATCACATCAAGCAATCAAAACAATGACACAAATTAGTATGATTGTTGCATTTTGTCCTAGTTAGTCTTATCTTTATCAATTGATGGTGGGTCATGTTTCATCTTTCAAAAATAAAAATAAAAAATAAAAAATCTAAAAAAAAAATTCATAGAATGTGTAAAGTGGAAAATTGCATCCTAGTAATTCCTTGCCTAGGAGAGAGAAAGGAAGCCACTAGGATGATTTTCATTTGGGAGGAACGTTACATTCAAAATAGGGGCTTGAATCCACTAGATCCGAATCCAAGGGAAACAAGGATGTGAATTCCAAATGGATTGCAAGGGTTGAAGTGTGATTTACCCTCTTTTGTAAATGAGAAAGTTGACATGTTGACCATGTGAAAAAGAGAGAGGAAATGAGTGAAATGAGGAGCTACCAGTTCAGGATTGCACTGTAACTTTGGATTTGAGCTAATTAGACTAACATGATCTGCCTAGCAAATTTAGAGAAAAGGTGTCAGGACCGTGGCGGGAATGTACATGGTCCTCCACAAAATCCGCGAAACAAAAAGGGTTCGTCCGTCTCTGCAAATGAAGCCCAAACCTACAATTACAGCTACGCACCTACAACCTACACACAAAAAAGAAAGGGATAATGATAGTGGATAGGGGTTTGCCTTAGTCAAACCCCGGTTGAGGAATCAACCTTGAAAGAACCTAATTGCAAATGCTTGAATGTAAACAATGGAAATGTATACTGTTGGCAATTGACACTCATTTGCTTTGTTTCAACATGTTGTCATTGATGTCAACATGTTTCAACTTCAAATTTTGGTTTGGTTGTTTACCGGCACTGGCACCAGTAGGTATCTTCACTGGTTGGGAGGAATTCTCTGGTTACCGGCATTGCAGGCCGACATGGTTCACATTCAGGATATTGGTATTAGAGGTCGACATCATTTGGGAGATTTGGCATCGGCAATTGATTTTGATATCTATGTTATTGAGTCGACTTGTATATTCATTTTGTAATTATCTATGTAAGCCGACATAAAGATGAAAGTTTGTAAGGGTATATAGGTCAGTTGATTAGATCATTTTGTGATATGAGATGAAATGTAATGTGAGTGAGAGAGTGATACTTGCAATGCGAGGAATGTTGATTATGTAAGAGGTTATTCTAGTAAGGGTTTAGGGTTTTAGAACCAGAACAAACATAGCTTAACCGAAACTGTATTCAGGCATAGAAGATGCTATCATTATAGTTCACTCATTTATCCAAATTGTAGTCTGGATTTATATGTAGTAAGTGAGACTCCTTTTGTGATGAGCAGTGTGCTCTAGGTTGTAAGCCTTCCTGCAAGTGCAGGCCCCCATATTTTGTAATATCTTCTCATATGGCCAGTGGATTGATATTGTGGGTCACAAATCCCACCATGGTTTTTCCTCTTTGAGGTTTTCCATGTATAATTCTTAGTGTTATGTTATTCATTTGTGTGATTGGCTTATTGATTTCTTTAGTTCTTTCAATCTTATATGTACCTGTATATTGGTTGGTGAATGCATATTTTAATAAGGTTAAAATTGATCATTCTGGTAGAACACTGATTCAACTCCCCCCCCCTCTCAGCCTTTTTGGATTCCAACATATACCTTGTAGATCTCCAACTTGTTGATGATGATTGCTTTGCTTCTTGAATGTAACCATAAATGTTGTATGAAATGGCATGTAACATGACAAAACCCTAACACACACACATGCTTGAAAATGTATGTTGTAATGTTGCTCCAATGGATGAATGAAGAAGACATGAATATTTGAATGCTTGATCATGACCTTGAAATCCCCTATCTTCTCCTTATGCCCCTCATCCCCCTAATGAGGGAATTTAATCCCCTTTTATACATGCCTCAAGGATTAATTTTCAATCACTGAAGGCCGACAAAGAGGAATCAAAAACCTCGAAGACAAATTATGCCTAGGAAACTGGGCAGACTTGACATAGGGCCACCCTAAGGGTGCAGACAAGGGCCCCACACCCCTGTCCTAGCGGGACAGGGGCACCACGCCCCTGCCTTGCCCTGTTTTGGGGCCCGAATAGGGTCTAGAGCAGCCACAGGTCTTGGAGGAGGAAGGGTGAAGGGGTAAGAATGCACAAATAGGTCTCGATTAAGAAGGAGGATGTCATCACCAAGGTGAGGACCTCAAGGTGAGGAGGCACAATTTTATGACACTACATTGAGCCCCCACTTTAGTAGGAGTATGGCCTAAACCAATACTGTCGGTAAAGTAGAAGAAAAGGAAAGATGAAGATGAGGGACGTGGAGCAATACCACAAGGAGTATAAGACATCACTAATATTGAGGAGCAAAAAAGCCCCCAATCTTAGGGTCTCAACGCACGCCAACATAGACAAGAGAACACAAAACCAAAAGGCACAAGACACACAAAACAAAGACAAAGCGCAAAAGACACACAACAAGACACAAGACGAAAAACCAACTAGCCGAAGTGAAATGTCCTCTTACTGGTTTTTACATCATATTTGATATTCCTTTTTATTTTTAATGCAATACAACAAAATTTCCACCAAATAAAGATTTCTTTGAAAACCGCCAAATCGGGTATACCCGAAACAATGCCAAAAGTAACACAACTTTAGATATTCTTCATAAATCTGAGAATAAACATTTCCAGCAAAATTTCAGCAGCATAACAGCCTATAAAATGACACTTCCAGATCTACAAAAGAGTTTTACAAAATATCTCCAAAAATGGACTTCAATACAAAGCTCAACGAGCTCCTAAACAACACAAAAATAGCTCGGAAACACCAAAATCACTATCAAACTCACATAGAAAAAGAATCACGACCCAAAACAATTATTCCACTCTATTTTAATAGCAAAATGGCTGAAATACAGTAGCAAACCAAACTGATACATAAAACTTAACTGAAAACACAAACCCTTGTTGAAACACACTTGCGAACACACCCAAAACACACACAAATCTGCACTGTTTGGCACAAAGGCAAACTCTACATGAGCTTGCATATGGAAGAGCCTCAAACTCCCATCCTTAGCCTTCCTTGAAACCTACAAACTCCCATCTTTGGGTCTCCTTCTCCACAAGTTTAGCAGCCTCTGAAGAACAACAAGCAATGAGCAAAAATCAAGTCCAAGAATAAGCCCAAAATGTTTCCAAAACCTCTAAAAAGAGTGCATAACCCTAACTCATGACCAAGAGGGTAGAATAATTATATTTTCAATGATATTTAATTCCTCTCATCCCATTGGTTGCCAAAAATTAGACACTTTTCCCAAAAAATTATTTAAAACACCTCACCGCCATAAGAAAAGTTATTAATTTGAATTGTTTTGAAAAAGGGACATGACAAGTCCTCCCTCCCAATTATTGCTTGTCCTCAAGCAATGAAGGTTGGGATGTTCAAGAATCTCTACTCCTTCCCAGGTTGCATCCTCTAATGGTAATCCCTTCCATTTGACTAGATGCTCTGTGATGTTTCTATTTCTCAATCTTCTTTCCCTTGTATCCAACACCTCCTTTGATATTAAAACTAATTTCCCTTCATCATCAAGAGGTGGCAACTCTGTAGATACCATGACCTACTATCCAATAACCTTCTTTAAGCAAGAAACATGAAAAACATTATGTATTTTGCTATTAGGTGGAAGCTCCAATTCATAAGCTACCTCTCCTATCTTTCTGATGATCTTATAGGGCCCATAAAACCTTGGCTTCAGCTTCTCTACCCCACTCCTCTTCAAGGTACTTTGCTTATATGGCTGCAACCTAACAAATACCAATTCTCCCTTAAAAACTCTTTCTATTCTCTTTCTATATGCATACAATTTTTGCTGATTTTGTGCATGTTGTAGATTATCCTTGAGAGACTTGAGTATGTTTTGGCTTTGCTCAATAAAATCATGTGCTGCGTGTACTCTACTATCTAAAAGTAATAGATCAACAAAGGAAAGGGCATCATAACCATAGAGAGCACAGAAAGGAGGCATACCAATAGACATATGATGAGAGGTATTGTAACAATACTCCCCTAGATGCAACCATTTTACCCAAGCATGCTGTTGATTTGAAACATAGTTCCTCAAGTATCCCTCTATCCATTTATTAACTATTTTTGTTTGTCCATCAATTTGAGGATGATAGCTTGTACTAGGAGTGAGTTATGTCCCTGTCAAATGAAAGAGTTCCTTCCAAAAAGAGCTGAGAAATCTACTATCTCTATCACTGACAATGTTCTTAGGCAAGCCATGTAATCTGAAAATCTCTTTGAAGAACAATTCTGCCACTTGTGATGCCTTGAAATCAGATGCAATAGGAAAGAAATGTGCATACTTGGTTAGCCTATCTACTACCATGTATATGCAATCCTTACCTTGAGCCTTAGGCAAACCAGTAATGAAGTCCATGGAAATACTTTCCCATTTTTGTTTAGGAATGGGAAGTGGTTGCAATAACCCAGCTGGAAAAATCTGCTCACTCTTGTTTCGTTGGCATACCATGCATTCCTTAATGTGTTTGAGAACATCCTCCTTCATACCCTTCCACACAAAACACTCTTGGATCTGCCTATATGTTTTGAAATATCCTTGATGACCAGCCAATGGTGTGTCATGAAAGGCCCTCAATATCTTTTCCTTAATCTTTGATCCTGGCACCAAAACTATCCTATTCTTATAATAGATCAGCTCATCAATAACTTTGTATCTATTATCATCCACTAACTCATGCAATATATTAGTGGCAAAGGAATCTTTAGCATAATCTGAAATTATGGAAACCTTCCAATTAGCAGAAATAGATGTTAAAGAACATAGAGTGGGCTTCCTTGAAAGAGCATCAGCAACTACATTTTTCTTTCCTTTTACACACTCAATCTCAAAATCATAGGCTTGCAATTTACTCACCCATTTTTGTTGACGGTCATTCAAATCCATTTGGTTTAAAAATAACTTGAGGCTATTATGATCTGTCTTCACAACAAATCTCCCACATACCAAATATTGTCTGAATTTGTCAAATGCATGCATGATAGCTAGCATTTCCTTGTCATAGATGGAATACCCTCTTTCTAGTTGATTCAATTTTCTTCTCTCAAATGCTATTGGATGTCCCTTTTGAGTTAGGACAGCTCGTATACCTTCTCCAGAAGCATCACATTCAACAACAGAAGGTAAGGAGAAATCTGGAATTGCAAGTACAGGGCATGAACTCATCACCTCCTTAAGTTTATCAAATGTTTTCTGTGCCATTTCTGTCCATACAAAGGCTCCTTTCTTAGTCAAATCAGTCAAAGGGGCAGCAAGCTAAGAAAATCCTTTGACAAACCTTCTATAGTAGCTACACAACCCAAAGAACCCCCTCAACTGTGTAAGACTAGTGGGTGGTGGCCAATCCAAAATTGCTTGAATCTTTTGTTGATCAACCTGTACTCCCTTGCAGCTTATAACATGTCCCAAGCATAGAATCTCAGTCAAACCAAACTCACATTTGGATAATTTAGCATAGAAGGATTTCTGCTCCAAGATGCCCAAAATATTATCTATATGCTCTAAATGCTCTTTCCATGTTTTACTATAAATCAAAATATCATCAAAGAACACCAAAGCAAATTTTCGAAGATGCTTGTTGAATACCTTATTCATAAAAGATTGGAATGTTGCTGGTGCATTAGTAAGACCAAAGGGCATAACAAGAAATTCAAAGTGCCCATAGTGACATCTAAAAGCAGTCTTTTCCACATCTTCCTTCCTCATGTGAATCTGATGGTAACCTGATCTCAAGTCAATTTTTGAAAAGTATAACACACCATGTAACTCATCAATGAGCTCATCTATACGAGGTATGGGATACCTATTTTTTATGGTCTTCTTGTTTAGGGCCCTGTAATCTATGCACATTCTCATTGTACCATCCTTTTTCTTCACAAGTACCACAGAAGATGCAAATGGGCTAGAGCTTGGCCTTATGAATCCCATGTCCAAGAGTTCCTTAATAGTCTTTTCTATTTCCTCTTTATAACCCCTTGGATGGTAGTATGGAGTATTTATAATAGGTTTTGCACCTTGTTCTAATTCTATAACATGCTCAAATCCCCTATCTGGTGGTAATCCTGGGGGCAAATCATTGAAAACTAGACTATGCTTATCAAGAATTTTTTGAATTTCAAAATGGAAATTACCTTGTCCCTTGGAAGAGCTCATGGGATGGATTATGATTCCTGCTGCCCATGCTACTTGTCCTCTTCGAAAGGTCCTCTCCATCCTCTTTGCAGTGACCACCCTGGGTGCTCCATTTGATAAGCCCCTTAATAGGACTTCTTTCCCATTGGACTGGAACTTGAACTCCATTGTTTGATGGTTCATGTAATAGCCCCTAATAGAGTGTAACCATTGAACACCCAGAACAATATCTGTTTCTCCAATTCCAACAACATAGAAGTCATCACAAAGCTCATAGTCTCCCAAAGTCATCTTGAGTTGCTTTACCACACGTGTGCAAGGCATAGTGAATCCATCAACTACAGTAACATTGAACCCTTCAAAATCTTCTGCTTTAAGTCCTCTTTTTATGACAAACCCCTCATCTATAAAATTGTGAGTTGCCCCACTATCTAGAAGGACTGTCATCCTCTGCCCTGCTAATACCCCTCGGATGCGGAAAGGATGATATCTCGGGACTCCTGATAATGCTGCCAAAGTGCCACCCTTGGTGATTTATTTTTCTTTCTCTTCTTCTTCTTCTTCCTTAGTGTCATGAAATTCCTCATGCTCATTTGAATCAGATTCTGAAGCAACCTCAATATAGTGCACTTGACCTTTTCCCAAACACCCATGTCCTGGAACCCATGGCTCCCTACAGGTGAAACAAAGCTTTTTCCTTCGAAGTTCACTCTTAGTCTCTTCATCTACCTTCTTGTTTGCTATATTTGTCACATTCTTTGCTGGTGGTGATGGAAAAGTCTTTTTCTAAAAATTTCCCTTATGTTGCCAAAGATTTGGAGGCTTTTGATTTGTCACTAGTTTCTTAGGCATGGAAGTTTCAAGTTGCAAACTTCTTTTGATAGCTTCCTATAAAGTTGAGGATGAGAAAGCCTTAGCCAAGCCCTTAATTGGATCTTCAAGACCATCAAGGAAAAGATAAATGATTCTCTTTTAAGATATATCACGTACCATAACAACCACCTTTTGAAATTCTTCTACATACTCATTAACTAATTTGGTTTGTCTCAACTTTGACAATTCTTTAAAATACTCTTCCTCATCCTTGAGATCAAATCTATCTATAACTCTTTGACGAAACTCACCAAAAGTAGTTACCTGACCATGGCCTTGAGTAGTCATTCCATGATACCACCAATCATAAGCTACATCTTCCAAGTGTAGTGTTGCAAATTGAACATCATCATGCTCCTTCATAGGATTAAGAGTGAAGAAGGTTTGTAACTTTTGTAACCATGCTCTAGCATAAATTTTGCTTGTTCCAGCAAAGGTAGGGGCTGCGAATTTGCTTATTTTATTTTTGAGTTCTCTTTCACTTATGTCTTGCTCTCTCCTATACTCTTTCTCTGGCAGCAAAGTGTTCATCATGTCCACATATTCTTTGAAATGAACTGAACCCTTAAAGTCATCATCCAAGCCATTATAAGTGGCCCTCAATGCAACCAAATTTTCGGTAACTTCTTCCATAGGATTAATAGTTGCATTTGATACTGGTGTCTCATCTGCAGGTAAGAATATAATTTTTTCTGATTTAGAGGATGTAGGTTTCAAACCTTTTGGCCCCTCTAAAGTGCTTCCTCTCTCATTAGTAGACCCTACTTCTTGAAGTTTTTCTGTCAATAACCACAGGGCTTCTCTAGTCTCAGCCAAACTATCTGCAGTTTTCTTTTGGTTATTCTGGAGTTCTAAGAAAAATTGTTTATGCATCTCCTCTGGGTCAGCCATTATTATCTTTTCTTTAGATTTTATATTTTTATCCTCAACCAAAGATTTGTACAAAATCTCCTTGTTCTTCTGTCGCTGCAAATACCTTTTTTCTTGTTCACTTGGTTGCATGCAAAATGGTATAAACCCTCAGGCTGGCAAGATATTGGCTCTGATACCACTGAAATGTCCTCTTACTGCCTTTTACATCACATTTGATATTCCTTTTTATTTTTAATGCAATACAACAAAATTTCCACCAAATAAAGATTTCTTTGAAAACCGCCAAATCGGGTATACCCGAAACAATGCCAAAAGTAACACAACTTTAGATATTCTTCATAAATATGAGAATAAACATTTATAGAAAAATTTTGGCAGCATAACAGCCTATAAAATGACACTTCTAGATCTGCAAAAGAGTTTTATAAAATATCTCCAAAAATGGAGTTCAATACAAAGCTCAATGGGCTCCAGAACAACACAAAAATAGCCCGGAAACACCAAAATCACTATCAAAATCACACAGAAAAAGAATCACGACCCAACACACTTATTCCACTCTATTTTAATAGAAAAATGGCTGCAATACAGCAGAAAACCAAACTGATACATAAAACTTAACTGAAAACACAAACCCTTGCTGAAACACACTTGCGAACACACCCAAAACACACACAAATCTGCACTGTTTGGCACAAAGGAAAACTCTACATGAGCTTGCATATGGAAGAGTCTCAAACTCCCGTCCTTAGTCTTCCTGGAAACCTACAAACTCCCATATTTGGGTCTCCTTCTCCACAGGTTTAGTAGCCTCTAAAGAACAACAAGCAATGAGCAAAAATCAAGTCCAAGAATGAGCCCAAAATGTTTCCAAAGCCTCTAAAAAGAGTGCGTAACCCTAACTCATGACCAAGAGGGTAGAATAATTATATTTTCAATGATATTTAATTCCTCTCATCCCATTGGTTGCCAAAAATTAGACACTTTTTCCAAAAATTTATTTAAAACACCTCACTGCCATAGGAAAAGTTATTAATTTGAATTGTTTTGAAAAGGGGACATGACACGAAGAGACCTCAATACTCATATGTCTCAACAACTAATTAGGACACAAAGACCAATGCCATCACATAAACATGAGCAATCACATGAAAGAGCAAAGCTGACATCATCCATGAACTATCAATAGTAAAATTGTGAGTTCATGAGAGGAAGAAGAGAGAGAAAATGAATACACACTTTGGCGATCCATGAGAAGAAATCCGAAGAAGAAAGAAACCATGGACATCTCGCCCCTAAAACTAGGTGATCCATGGAGAGAAGGACATGGAAAATCTTGCCCCTAGAGCCTGTCTAGGTGATCCATGTAAAGAGAGAGAGTGAGAACACTGTTAGTTCCACTCACGCTCATGCGCGTGTGCAAGTGAGGTTCGAAGTGCCTCATAGGAGTCTATGCCTGAGTACACTATAACCTGTATAGAATGTATAGTACAAGTTTCAAGAAAGGTGTGACATCTCACTCTAAGATTCTGTGCTTTGCTTGTGAGAACAATCACCCTGCATAAAGAAAAGTAGCGTCATCTCGCTCTAAGAGACTGTGCTCTGGTTCCAAGAATGACCCACTCTACAAGAAAAGAAGAAGTAAAGACATCTCTCTCTAAGAGTCTGTGCTCTGGTTCCGAGAATGATCAATTGTACAAGAGAAAAGTGACAACATCTTTCTCTAAGAGGCCTCCCTTTGGTTCCAAGAATGTCTCACTATACAATAAAAGTGACGACATCTTTCTCTAAGAGGCTTCCCTCTAGTTCAAAGAATATCCCATTGTATAAGAGAAAAGTGATGACATCATTCTCTAAGAGGCTTCCCTCTAGCTTCAAGAACGTCTCATTGTACAATGCATGCAAGAAGTATGGTACAAAGGAGCAGTGTGGGTGCCCTCCCTTAAGATGTCAACATAGTCTGATGTTGATATCTTAAGGAAAGTAGAACGAGGATACCTACCTTTATCACAAAGAAGATATCCATTATGTAACAATGTCATAAATCCAAGCAAGAGAGGGAATACTCTTCAAGCAAGGATAAGATAGTTGAAAAGAGATATCTTGTTGTAATTGTAAAGGTGATCCTTGGAGGAGAAGAGATCTTTGTTCAAAAGACATCTACCCCCAAGAGGAGCTGTCTTAGACAAATATAAATTCTTCTAGAACAAGAAAGGGAAAGAACAAGAATGCAATCCTTCCTCTTATTTGTAGGTGAAAGGGATTCTTTATGAGGGATGACTCACTTTTAGCCCCCAGAGGGATGGGTGAATTTATCATAGATGTACATTACCAAGTGTAAAATAGGTTGTAGTCAATAACTAACACCTCTTGTATAAGAGAGAATCCTTGAGCCAACAACCAATAATTGTGCACAAGGAATGACATCAAGTAATATAACTCACACCATCCAATTAATAGAGCAAAGTGGATCCCTGGAGAAAGATAGAGAGAAGGATCATTGCCCCCCAAGCTAAGGGACAATGAGAAGAGCTTACACAATCTACTAGAGAGAGATTAGACATAAGAAAATGTACAAAGAACTTACATGAACATATGTAAGAAAAGACATTAGTAAATGTAAAATACATTTCTCAAGAAGTGGTAATCTTCGAAAGGAAGAGATAAAAAGCATCATATATTCTCCAAGGGGGATTAATCATAAAAAAATACCATTGTAAAAAATGATAATTACATATGAAAAATGAAGCTCCTAAAAGAAATAATGATAAGAAAGAAAAGGGAAAGAAGTGTAAATCCTTGTCCCCCAAGTGAGGAGAACAAGGAGAAACATTACACATTTTCTAATGGTGATTAATTTCAAGTGGTAGGCCATCCTAGTGGAAAAAGTCCTTTCAAGGAAGGGATACATACTTCTCAAGAGATCATTCCCTGCTAAGGGGCATATCACACTTTCAAATAATCAAAACCATAGAAGAGGCGATATTTCCAAGAAAATGATGGAAAGAAAAGAAGTGTAGTACTCATTAAAGATGCCCCTCTCCAAGAAAAGAGGAAAACCAAAGAACAATTATATGCTCACATAGGAATAACCTTATGCAAGAAAAGAGATCAATGCACAAAGATAGAGATAAATGTATAGAAAGAAGAAGAAAAAATAGACTTCATGTTACTACCCCAAAGTATTTTAAAGTGAAACAATACCACCACTAATGATAAAGAACATCCGTTAAATAGGCTAATTATGCCATAGGATGAAGAGCAACATGAAGGGAAAAGAAGTGATAAGGCATGACGTTTTTACCAAGAAATACAACTAAACTGTTGTGAGACAAATTTGTGCAAGATCGTATTGCAGTTGAACAAATTTCTTAAATGCATAACAGTTTCCAAGAGAATGTGAATATGAATCATGAAAAATGCAATATTCAATACCTTTCACTTGCTTAAGATTTTTTATTTTTATTTTGAGGAGGAAAGGAAATGTTCTTGTCATATTTCAATCTCCAATAGATTCTTGCAGCTAATCTGTCAGGATGGTAAATATCGTCTTGCCATAAAGGAGAGGGTTTGTTAGAAGAATAAGTTTCATTATCCACAATTCTAATTTTTCCGCTATCTATGCCATCTTGAATATATTTTTGAAAATTAGGGCAATCATCAGCATTATGGTTATGGGTTTGATGAAATGAACAAAAATGACGCTTTGAAGAAGAAGCATTCTTCCAGGCTCTCTTGATTTGTTCTTTTGGAAGGTAATCTTGAAAGTTTTGAAGCCTAAGGAATTCGTCCATAGAAAGAGGGGTACTACTTCCTAGGCCTCTTGTAGTAGTTTGTGTAGGAGGATTTATAGACACACAAATTCCATGCTCAAATTTCCCAATTCCTTGTCCTTTAAAACCTTGTTTTGTAATTATATGAAAGCCACAACTATAAGAATGTTGCAATTGACTAGATGGAGGAACATGATCATGAATTTATTTGAAATCTGATGTGTAAGGAGGTAGAAAAGGATTTATAGATGAAGGAGGAGTATCATGTGAAATGACAATCTCTTTTCCTTTATCAAGCTTATCCTTTTTGGAAGATTAGGGAGGAACATCTTCATCATCTAAAAGCTCACATTGAGTGATTTCCATGCGAGGGGAAAGGTCATGAATAAAATGCATGACATCATCCTCCCTACATAGACTTCAATGTTGAAGATAGGTCTTGGGAGAATAAGGAGGATCTAAATATGTAATAATGTTGATCTTTTCATATTGCCCCCCTTGCTAAAGGGTATGTGTAGAGGAAGAAGATGGATCCATATTACTTTCCAATGCTTTCTCTCTTGTAGATAATGGTAATTGACACTCATTAGATTCATATGTTGTCATTGATGGCAACAAGATTCTATTGAAGGCATACACCAAGAGATTCCGACATTGGAGTATTCAGGGTCATCACCGGCACCGACACCGACATCCAGCACTTCAGTGAAACCGACATCAGTTTGGGATCCGAAAGGTTTTATTTGCAAAATTATTTTGTAATTATTGTATAGAGCCGACATTGAATATCCCTTGTAATGTGTTGGAAGCCAACATAAGGCATATTATTTGTAAAGGGTATATAAGTCGGTTTATTAGGTCATTTTGATATATGACAAGGAAGAAGAAGAATGTGATGCGAAGGATATGTATGTAGGTCATTTGTATGCGAAAGTTATATCATGCAATGATCAGTAGATGGTTTGAAAAGCATTCTTGGAGGAAAGGAGATACCGGTAAAAGGGTTTAGGGTTTATGAACCGATACATAACAAAGCTATAACCAAAACTCTTTTTGGCATTGTAGATGCATTTTTGTGAGTTCACCTTTATTGTTTTATCTCAACATAAGCTTGTAGTCAGTGAGACTCTTTTGTGTTGAGCAATGTGCTCTAGGTAGTGTGCCTTCCTGCATGTGCAGGACCCCATACTATGTAATATCTTTCATATGGCCAGTGAATTGATATTGTGGGTCACAAATCCCACCGTGGTTTTTCCTCTTTGAGGTTTTCCACGTATAAAATTTAGTGTGTTATGGTGTTCATTCATGTGGTTGGTTTATTTACTTCATGTTATATGTTTCTTCATTTACCAGTTTATATGTGTATGTTATAATAAGGTAAAATCTTATATAACTGGCAGAACACTGATTCACCCCCCCCCCCCCCCCCCCGCCACTCTCAGTGTTCTTTGATTCCAACTGTAGAAAGATCATTGGGTAAAGCATTCATTTCATCCACACAATATACCCTAAGAGAGGTACAAGGGTTAAGATATGTAGGTTTAGGATCTACAAAAACTTTAAGGTGATTAACATAGTAAATGCATTTTGTTAACAACCACACCATAATGCAAGATAAATGATACATGAAAGCTTTGAGATCTAATTGAAAAGACAATAATTTGGAAACCCAAACAACACAATATGACCAAGTGCTATGAATAAAGAAAAGAAACTCTTATCCGACACATGATTGTACGAAATATATGCAAAAAGCAATGCAATCACATGCGAAAGAGCAAGTAAATCCAATTGATTAATTGTCATTAAAAGTCTCTTAAGTGAAATCTGAATTTGCTGGAAAAGCAGATCTAAAATTAGGACCTTTCTGTGAAAATTAATTTTAAGATTTGAATTTGATGAATTGTGAATTTGTGTTCGACCTTAGAGAGTGTTAAAATTGATAAAGTATGCTGATTTTCTAGATTTGAGCAGAAAAATATAGTGAATTCCGTCTCCTGAAATTTCGAGAAAAAAACTGAGGATCGTGGCAGGAATGCACACGGTCCGACCAACTTTTTTCAAAATTTTCAGGGATGATAGAGATTAGGATTTTAATGTGGAATCCAAAAATAACAGCCGATTTGGAGATGTCTAGATTGGTCAAACTTACAGTCAAAGGCCGAAAAATAGAAGAATCTTAAAAATTAAGATTTTATGATTTAACCAATGAATTTTTAGAATAAAGAGAGATTTGAATTCCAATTTTGAAATAGAAATTAGATCTGAAACAAGCAATTAAAATTTTACACCTCACAAGCTTAATTTTCTCAAAATGAAAAATTAAGGTTTTTATGCAATTAACCTCTAAAATTTGCAAATAGATCAAACTTGAAAATGAAAATTTGAAATTCAAATTGCAATTAATCAAATCTAATAATGAGAAATGAGAAATAATGTGTAAGACGTCGGGTTCACCAAAATGTAAAGTGGAAAATTCAATCCTGGTGACTCCCCACCTAGGAGAGAGAAAGGAAGCCACTAGGATGATTTTTACTTGGGAGGAACTTTACATTCAAAAGAGGGGCTTGAATCCACTAGATCCAAATCCGAGGGAAACAAGGATGTGAATTCCAAATGGATTGCAAGGGTTGAAGTGTGATTTACCCTCTTTTATAAATGAGAAAGTTGACTTGTTGACCATGTGGAAAAGAGAGAGGAAATGAGGAGCTACTAGTTCGGGATTGCGTTGTAACTTCAGATATGAGCTAATTAGATTGATACGGATCTGCCTTGTAAATTTGGAGAAAATTCTTTGGGATTGTGGCGGGAATGTACATGGTCATCCACAAAATCCGCGAAATGAAAAGGGCTCTTTCGTCTCTGCAAATGAAGCCCAAACCTGCAATTACAGCTGCGCACTTGCAACCTACACAAAAAAGAAAGGAAGAATGGTTGTGGATAGGGGTTTGCCTCAGTCAAACCCCGATTGATGAAGCAACCTTGAAAGAAATTAATTGCAAATGCTTGAATGTAAATAATGGAAATGTATACCTTGTAGATCTGCAACTTGTTGATGATGATTGCTTTGCTTCTTGAATGTAACCTCAAATATTGTATGAAATGGCATGTAACATGAAAAAACCCTAACACACACATGCATGCAAATGAATGTTGTAATGTTGCTCCAATGGATGAATGAAGAAGACTTGAATGTTTGAATGCTTGATCATGACCTTGAAATACTGTATCTTCTCCTTATGCCCCTCATCCCCCAGAATGAGGAAATTGAATCCCCTTTTATACATGCCTCAAGGATTAGTTTTCAATCATTGAAGGCCGACAAAGAGGAATCAAAAACCCCGAAGACAAATTGTTAGAGTAATCTTTTATTAGCTAATAATTATTTATTTAATTATTAGTCTATTATACTCTATGCTTAAGCTAAACTTAGGAATCTTATAATTCTTTAGGGTTTCGAGTATCCTCTTATAAGGATTCTCTCTTTGTATTTTCATAACTACTGTAATTATTGAATTGCATTCTTGTTGCACAATCAATATGACTCCTCTTTTCTGGATCTTTGAATTCTAGCCTCCATAGCTTTTTTGCTTCTCTTCTTCTGTGACAGGTTTGCATGCAAGTGATCTTTGGGAGCTATAGAGTTGATTTTTCCTCAACTCCAATATGGTATCAAAGCTCTAGATCTGCATGCCCCTGTTCTTTTCATGCGATTTTTTGGGCCTTATTCTTTAGATCTGAGTATTCGAGGGTTTGTGCAGTTGTTTTTTTCCATTTCAGGGGGTAGCTGATTTTTTGGTACATTTTGGTGGCAAGAGGACATCATAGTTGGATTCAGGAGGCATCTGCGCCATGAATTTTTATTGGCATGTTTTTTGAGGCATGAGAATCCATACAGTTGTACTTGCAGATGCATCAGAAAATTTTTTGTCAAAAAAATAATAATATTTTTTTTAAACCGTCTTTGTGCCCTACAAGAGGGATTTTTTTCTTTTGGCCGTAACTTGGTTGTATGAAGGTGCTTTTTCGAAAACTTTATATCATCAGAAAGCTCTTTCCAAACTCTATCCAGATCTGGAGGTTTGAACTTTTTTATTTTTCTTTTTTGATAGAATTTTTTTCTGTCAAAGCCAGAGGTTCCTTTTTGCACTACGAGAGACATAACTTGAGCATCCGAACTTCATTTTTCGAAAAATTTATATTGTTGGAAAGCTTGTTATATGTTATTTCCATTCATATGATTTTTTTTTTCAGATTTTGCTTCAGGTATATTTTATTTAGTTTTTTGTTTTTCAACACTCTGGTGAATATCTTGGATGTTTCAGGGCCTGGGATCTCTTTCTTTGAGTAAGATGTCTCGTCTTTGGTTGTTATTTTTGTTTCGAGTCTTCTATCTCTTCGGATCATTTTAGCATTTTATTTATGCAAACGCATTGAGATAAAGTGCCATCATGCGTTGTATACTTGGGATCTTGCACATCTTGTGCCTTACTATACATGTACTATTTATAAAGTGCCATGAGGGGGTTGATTTTTGCCTTTGTTTGGCATCTACCTTCTTGACGTGAGTTTTCCTTCCATGACATTAGCCTCATGATGTGTGTCAAGTGAGTTTTCCAACCATCGTGGTGTGTTCACAGGCTCTTTAGGTGGAGGAGTTGTCTGTATATCAGGTGAAGTGACAATGACCAGGGTGTTCATGGGGTCTTGTTTGGTTTCCACTTCTTTGCCCATGTCCATTTCTTGCATCACAAGTTCGTCCAAATCCTGTTGATCCATTGTTCCCTCTATCTCTTCACTAGGGTCTAGGTCTACAACAACCTGTTTCAAAATGGGCTCCCTACTCTTCTTCTTACTCCTGGACCGAGTTACTCGAGCAACTGTGGAACCTGATGGTGACTTCTTTGATCTCCTAGGTTGGATTTTCTCAACAATAGGCCTTGAAACACCTGCAACATTACCAATTTCATTAGTGGAAGAAATGGGAGATTGAGTCACAATGTGTGAATCAACTCTTAGTTCATGCGAGGACATGTGAGATCCCTCCTTAAACTTTTGGTTTCTCAACCATCTCTCTGTTCTTCTCACAATATTGAAGGTTCTAGCTTGAATACTGTCATCCTCCTTTTTATTCCAATCAATTTCTGGAATTGGTTTTCCCTGAACCTTTGTGTCGAACTCAGGGTCTAAGATATCTTCCCCTGTATCTTTTGGTACTCCAGATATATTGATTGGAAGCTTCAAGGTAATTATTTGTTGTAAAGTGAACCTCGAACATAGTCTTTTCCTTACCTCATATTCGTCACTGCATTTCTCCCAGTAATCCTCCAACTGAGGCTCATGACAAAAATGGTTGTCCACATTTAGATTTTTAATGGCATAACCTCTACTGTCAAACTTACGTCTTGCCACATATGGCTGCAGGTTCATCCTCTTGAATTTTAATTCCAAGTTCAGAGCGTCAGTTACAGATTTACAGCTATAGCATCCAAGTTCATCAGGGAATACAACTCCAGACTCACCCTTTGTTCCCAATCTCTTATCAATGTAAGCTAGCTGCCTGCTCACCTCTATAAGTACATGGTTGTCAAAGGCATACCTAGGCAACTTGAATGGTTGACCCTCAAAACTACCTACCCGTAGGTAAGTGAACCTGGGAAATTGAATAAAGAAGCTACCATATATGCTTACGAACTCCATTGCTTCAACAAACATTCTCCTGTTCACATCCCCCTGGAGCTCAAAAGAAAGTTTTCCCGTGAAGACACTATTCCATCTATCAATTTGCTCAATGAAAGGAAACTCAGGTGCGGAAACAGCTTCCTACACTAATCTCTAGAGGAAAGTATTGTGCAAATTCTTTTAAATCCTTACAATTTCAGATTCATTAACTACTTTAACAAAGATATTGCAGCCATATACCATGCATACAGAAAATAGAGAATGACACAATGATTTACCCTGGGGAAAACCTTTCGGTAAAAAACCCCAACACTCCAAAACCTGCACAATGTATTATCTTCAACACAAAGGTTACAACACACTTGCAATGCAAGTTCTTTCAGGAGACAATCGATACTTCAAGACAAAATCCAGTAGCACGATATCATACCAACAATACACTCTTTTCATATCACGGTTTGTGACCCTTCAAAAAAAAAAAACTTTATGCGCTATCCTTTTTTTAGGGCAACTTCCAAAGATAGCCGTATTAGGGTTTTACCATTCTCCGAGAAAATAGGAAACCTAAAATTTTTTTCGACCCCACGATTGAGGAAGAGTGTACAGTACTCAACTTTATCAGTTGCCACATGTCTTGCATGTCTTCACCCGTCATTGAAATCTCCTAGAAATAGCTCTTACGTGTCATAGGAATCCGTCATAACCGTTTCAGCCATGATCTCCTTACACACAATTCAAGATGCCGACACATCAAGTGGAGTGACACATCAACATGCCAACTAGACATGTACACTCACACTTAATTACATTATTTGCAAGAAATACATTTTACAAAACAAATAATAAGAATAGGAATTATCCAAGGTTGAGACACCTTATTCCTAACACTCAACATGTATTTGCTGATGTAATAGGGGATAATAATTATACACCCTCATCCCATCTACCCAAGGTTCATTAAGCAAACTAGGCCAATCCCTTGTACAATCTAGTATGTAGAAAAGATAAGAAAACATATAAAAACCTGACATTCCCACAAAGTTACTCAACCCTTCATGAAGTCTTTACGCAATTACCTGAGACCAATCAAGATACCTGTCACCAGATAACAACACCTGGATGAAAAAGTACATCCAATCTTCCTAGTAGAAAGAATGTGAGTTTGTCTTCACCCTGTTCAGAAGTATCACAATATCCCGCACTTCTATGATGAAATGCTCTCTAATCAGGGGCTTTGGCAGTCGTGACCCTCCTTTCTGAAATTTTAGGAGCCAATTCCTAGCAATCACACTCCTGTACTTACTCTTCTTCTCTGAGGAATAGGCATACGAGTTCCCAATGGTCCAATCCTCATATTTATCCTTGTGCAGAATTCTGATTGCCGCCATTACTGTTTCGTTGTTGATACTAACTAGTAGCTCACCGTTAGTAGTTCTGATGCATCTGTTCTCCATATCATACCTATTCATGCAAGCAGTCACCAAATTCAGACATGGTGCGACAAGCGGAAACGCAGGGGCTTCAACAAGACTACTTTTCACTATTTTCTCCATCATTGAACCGGTTTGAGGGTTCTTGGCCCTCTCTAAGAAATCTCCTAAATCAACATGAGCCAAGGAAGTATCTTCTAGCTTTGGTAATATGCTCACTAGCACGAGATCTGACCAAGCTTCGACAATATTGGCCGCATACTGCCTATCTATACTTCTAACCAAGAAATTCTAAAACAAGGCAAAATTTTACTCCAGCAATTTAGAGATTTTCTTCCTATATTGATAAATCTTCAGAACTTAAAGAAACACAACTTAGGAGGAGTTGTCTGAAATTACCCGTTACCACCATGAAAATTGGAAACTTCCTCAGGAAATCAAAGTTGTTTTTACCTTCGGTGCCTCCAATTTGCTCAAGTATAGCAGCTACAACCCTTACAAACTAGGGAAATAAATTCATACATTCCTTTTGAACAGACGAGAAAATATCTATAAAGCCACACATGCTTCATAATGATTCTCTCAAGCATGCATAGTAACAGTGAAATGACTAAAATTTGACACCTTAATTATCGATCACTTCCGCACAAGTAGTTGATGCACTCATGATTACTTTCCATATTTAGAATTTTAAACTGATGAATGCTGGGAATATTTCTTCTTGCTGCACTACTTTCATTATCATCAAAAAGCCTTAGAATTAGTTTTGAAGTGAACTTATGAACGTTGAATCATTTCACAAAGAGTTCAATAGTTCAAGTTCATTTAGGAAGTACAACAATAAACAAGCAGCACACCACAATATCGGGAATGAGAAACAACAATGATTATTAAGCAAAATCCTTGAACCATTTGAACCACTCGAACCATTTGAACCGCTTGAAATTTGGTTCAAAGTTCAAGTTTAGAAACTAACTTAAAACATATAAAAATCCGCTCGTTATACAACAATATGTTGCCGCATCTAGAAGATTTGAAGTACAAGATTCGGGATTTGATTAAGGATTCCAATACTAGGAAAAAGGATGCGGAGGTGGAAACCAGTGAGGCAGAGGATGAAATTGAAATGCAGGATTGGTCGAAAAAAGATTTGATAAAGGGAGACTTGAAGCATCTGGAAGATGTGATCAAAATTGTCAAAGATAAGGTCGAGGTTGAAAATGAAGCCATCATCAATCGGGTTGCTAAAACTCAGAAGGCTTTGAAGAATTTCATGAATCACAGTCTTGAGGTCTTGAGGGTTTCGTCTCAAAATATGAATGCCCTAGTGGATTGTCTAGAGAGGAACCATCAGAATAAAGATATGGTGATTATTGATGATATACCGACCTCCAGCTCTGCTCCCCAAACTTCCAGGCGTAGAACTAGGTAGATGACCTATGATTTGGAGATAAAGACTAAAGACATTCATCTGAAGCAGGAGAACAAAGACCTGAGAGAAGTCGCTAAGGCTATGATGATGCTGGTCAAGGATGTAGAAGAGTCCATAAAAGTTTTTATTTTAAATGTAATTCTGGTCTTTGTCTACCAGTCTCTCGTTGGCTTTGTGCTGTCCCTTTTACTAGTTGCTGTGTTTTCTGCTGGTCTTTTGCAGCTTTTCTGTCTTTGTTTTGTTTTCTCTTGCTTCTTTCATGCTTATCTTTTCGTAATGTAAGCGGGTTTTGGGTCCCTTAAAACCTGATTTTCCTTAATAAAAAACAATATGTTGCAGCGACTCACAAAAGACATTTTAAACCTTGAACCAATTAAGGTTCACGGGTTCAAAGTTCAAAACTTAAAACAATAGTGCGCTTGCTTTTGTGAAGATAAAGACCGCTAATGATTTTTTTTTTTCTAAAACATGCTTTGAACCTTGAACCTATTGAACTTTTTAGAAAGAGTTCAACGGTTCAAGTACAAAGGATAACAAAGGACCCGACATAAATAAAGGCACGAATAAGGCAACCTACAAGTATGAACGTTCAAAATGGAAAATTGCAGGGGAAGCTAAAATGCAGGAAGGAGAATTGTTTCCAGAATCAAAAGACGCTAGAAGCGCCAAAGCATAATTTACACGCCCCACAAATGGACCTCTAATAGTGGACAAGCAAGGAACCAAGAGGGTTTCCTTCCATTAGAGTGGCCCCTGGTGGCTTTATATGTAATGAAGTACATTACTTGCACAGGGAGGTATTCAAATTTACGTTCACCCCATTTCAAATTGATTAGTCATTAACAGCATGGCCGGAGAGTAAATGTTCCAAATTTTTTATATCATCTCATTTCTATAAGTGCCAAAGAAACACAGACGAATGGAAATCATTCTATCAGCCATCATGGTTTGATAAAATTATTGGTAGAGCGTTCTCTTAGGGATGTTTCACAGATGGAATGGGGAATATTTGAAGACATATTGCAGTTTAGGGTTGAAGATGCTCCTGTTGCAGATGAGTTAGCAGTTGAAAAGGAGGAAATGGGAGAACCCTCTTCTCCCATAATTTCTGTGGAGAATGAATTGCTCAGCGCTGAAGGAGCTATGACTATTATGGAGGAAGAGATGGTTGAGACAAACATGGAGCAACCCTCCACTTCTTTTCAAAGAGAATCGACATCTTCTAAAAGAAAGGGAAGGAATTAGAAGGAATTAATGCAGAATATGAACCTATGGTTCAGCCACAGGAAACTCAAGTTTCCCTTGCAGCCATGAAGCGTAGACCGAGGAGAAATACTCCTGTAGCAAAGTCGCAGGTAGAAACCGTTCATGCAGCCACTCCAAAGGTTTATGCAAGAAGAACTAGGAGTACTACCCAAAAAGTTCATCTAGTAAGTGATGCAACAAAGGTTATTTTAGTAGAAGCATCAGAAGAAGAGAGCCCAACAAAGGTTGAAATTCAGAAGGAGGATGATGTTGACAGACTTTCAAGTCTGGTATATGTGGCAGGACAACTTGAGGAACCTATTGAAGAAATTCCATGTCCAAAGGTAACAACTATTAGACCTCCATCATCTCTTAGTAGTTTATCTATTGCATTAACATTTTATAGGCAGTGGGAGATAGAAAGGGATAGACTACAGGGGATTATTGACAAACAACAGAAGGAAATTGAAAAAAGGGATAATAAAATTGAAGAATTAGAAGCCAGAGTTGATACAATCACTAGTATGGTCCCAGAGTTAATGCAATGTAGGGCACCGCCAAGAGTTTATGCTTTGCATTTGAAAGAGCGGTATTTAAATTTTAAATTAAACCGCATTATCAGGGACCTTAGCCTTTCTTTAGAAACCCCTGAGGAATTTTATGATGCCTATCAAACTTCCCCAACAGCTGTGAAAAATTTATTGTGTGAGCTTTACTTGCATAACTATGCTGTAACTTCTGATAGTGAGTGGAATCCCTTGTTATACATTGGTGATATCCACATAAAATCCTTAATGTCATGGATCTAGAATGAGATCAGCATGGGAGCACATGCCAGAACACATAGGGATGTTGAATTTGATTGTCCATTACCACTGAGGAAGGAAGAAAAAGAGCAAATAGTTCTCTATTATGAATGGAAGAAGCTATTGGTAAGGCAAGATGTGAGGAATCAAGTGTTGTCAATGAGGGAAGAAATATTCCAAGCATATGAGCATTTAGTTCAAAATGAAAGTGCACCTACAATTGAAGGCCTAACTTAACGGTGGAATAATTTGCCAGAAGAATTGAAACAAGGAGAACCTCATTCATTGCCAAATTTTCATGCAGCTATGCAAAGAGCCCCTAAATATATCTAACTGGGCAGGATGAAAACCAATAACTGGTTACCTTTGATCTTTCAGCCCCCTATACTTATGTGGCCATTGTTGGGATGTAAGGTTACTGATCACCCCTATGAAGCAGCTATCGAAGAGGCCAGATGGTCTAGATTGGAAAAGATGAAGGGGTTTTATTGGAATTGGCCTTCAGGAGGAACAGGTCAAGGAACTGTTGGTGACTTAAGAGTTAGTGCTAGAATTAGGAATTTTCCTCTTGCTGGAGGATCAACAAGACCTTAAAGTTGGGGGGCATGATGAGTTGAGACATTAGCATATTTTGATCCTCAAAACACTTAAGTTTTTCTCATATTTTGATTTACATAGTAGTAATGAGGTATCAAAAGTTTACTATATGTATTTCAGATGTTAGCCTGGACCTATTAAAACATGTTTTGTCTTTGCCAGTTTATTCCTGCAGCCATGTTATTCATTCCTGTTTCCATGTGGATTGTTTAGGCAATATCATGTGTGAAATTAATAGATGTTTTGATTAATTAAAATACATGTGTATGTGCTTGTATGTTCTTTCTTTTTGAGATTGCAGGAATAAATTGATGTTGTTGGGAAGGATCTCCTGTTGTGCCAGTTGTTGTAGGAGATATTTAAGGAGGAGACTAAAAGATCGAGTCAACATAAATGCTGATGAGCGTAAGGAACTACAGAGGAAAAGTAATTGCACAATGTTTATTGATGTCTTACTCAAGTAGACATTAGTGTTGAAAATACCGTCACGATGTGTTACTGTGGTTCTGTTTAGATCCACATTATCAGTGACTTAACTCTGGTTGTTTCCTTTCTTGATTAGTTATCCACCTCTTCTAATTGGTGTGATCTGTGTAATAGGAAGTAATTATTTTCTTTTAAATAAAGGTCTTTATCTCTTTTCGTAGAAAAGATAGAAAAGAGAGAAAAGAGAGCAGAGGATTTTAGAAATAAAGTTACAAGTGTTTTGTTTTCTTTTGATATTGAATCATGTAATGACTTCCAAAGAACAATGAATAAAAATATATTATTCTAAGCACTTAGAGTTGTTTTTGGGAAGCCTGGAATCACTCATCCAAGGGGGCCCACTTGGTGAGTGTTCCTGTGCCTTTGTTAAGATTAATTTTCTTCTTTAGCTATAGTAGATGTTCTTGCATTAACTGTTCCCGCAACCATTGGAAACAAATCCATTGACTATTCCTGCAGCCAAACCAAAACAGAGTAATTTATGTTTAGCAGCATTGAACTTAGCCAGTATTGCTTGAATGAATTTATGTTAAAGCATAAGTTTTCTTGTAGCCTTTCAATAGTTTCAATTCTTGCTTATCTTTTCCGCATAGATGTTAGTTGTTGCAGTAATGTAGGGTAGCTATTGCAGGAACTTAGTGCATATATAGTGCAGACCCATTTCAAGTATCATGTTCCTGGGTTGACAATCAAATGAACACTAGCTATGGAAATAGTGACTTTACCAAGTGAATGTTCAAACTTCGGGTTGAGACTTCAACTAGAGTTATTATTCTTATTCTTGGGTTGAACAATACTCTATGCTTAAGCTAAACATAGGAAGCTTATAATTCTTTAGGGTTTTCACCTTTAGGGTTTCGAGTATCCTCTTATAAGGATTCTCTCTTTGTATTTTCACAACAACTGTAATTATTGAATTGCATTCTTGTTGCATAATCAATATGACTCATTTTTTCTAGATCTTTGAATTCTGGCCTCCATAGCTTTTTTGCTTCTCTCCTTCTGTGACAAGTTTGCATGCAGGTGATCTTTGGGAGCTGTAGAGTTGATTTTTCCTCAACTCCAGTATAAATTATGCCTAGGAGATCGGGAAGAACTAACATAGGGTCACCCTAAGTGGTGGGGACGGGGGCGCCACGCCCCTTTCCTGCCTTATTTTGGGCCACGGACAGGGTCTAGAGAAGCCACAGGTCTTGGAGGAGGAAAGGTGAAGGGGGTAAGAATGCAGAAATTGGTCTCGGTTAAGAAAGATGATGTCATCGCCAAGGTAAGGACCTCAAATGTGGTTAAAATTGTAGGAGGCACAATTTTATGACACTACAAAATGTTCTAAAAAATCCCTAAAAATCAAATAATCCAAGAAAAAAACCCAAAAGATCAGAAAAACAATCAAAAACCCAAAACAATCCATGAATCACAACTCACAATAAATCATCCTTTGCAGACGACAAACATTTCAAAAGACACAAAACACAAAACAAATCAAAACATCGAGCTTAACAAATGATGCATCAACAGACAAACTACCAAGGTAGTCTACAACCTAACCGATCAAATGCCTATCAGTTTTCAGCATCCTTATCAAAGAATGTGTTTTTACGGATACATCATTCCTAAAATAGTTACCTATCAGATATCATGTCCTAACGAATACATCTTTCCTACAATGGACATCCTATCAAACAATCATCCTAGAAACACTTATCCTTGGCAATAGATCAATATGGTTGTTGACTCATTTGGTCAAGTTAGTCTTATGTTTTATTGATTTATCTTTTATCGATTAATGATGGATCATGTTCCTGTGCTACTCAAGGATGTCCATAAGTGACTAGAGGAGCTATGATGGTCATGATCTTTTTCTTTGTTTGTTGTTTGTGGTGTGAACCAATGAAATTTCAAGGCAATGATACCTTGGGATTCTGTGTTGGTACGTTCATTCGGCAAGTATCCTATGCAAAAATGAAAGTCAAGGATAGTTATGCTTGTGACTATCTCACATACCTTGACCCTTGGCGCTACACTCAGAATGGAGGGGTTCACTCTTTGTCAACAATGTTTTTATTTCTATAATGGGATATCATTCACACCTTGGTTCCTTATACCCTAGGGTGTGCAAAAATCCATTAAAAAATGATAAGGCTCAATGATGAAAATGTTGTGGTAAAATAAAAAGGCACAAGAAGTCATGGTTATATATTTTTCTAATCTTTTTATCTCATCTCAAATCATTTTCTCACATCAACAATTCAATCAATCAATCAATTATATTTCCTAACATTCTTCACTTCTTACTAATCATTCTTTACTTTCATAATATTTTCATCGTTCATCCAACTTTCATTTATCATTTGTCTTATACATGATGTGTCCTTCTTGAAACCAGACACGATCATCTATCTTTTTCTTATATAGGATGTATCCTTCCTGAAACTAAACGTTTTGATCATCTTTATCTTATATAGGATTTGTCCTTCCTGAAACTAGACTTGATCTTTATCTTATCAATCCGATTAATCCTAGCAATCCCATCAATCCTATCAATCTTATGATTCAATCAATCTACGATTCAATCTAACCATTTCTTTTATCCAATCAAACCCATTCATGTCGTCAACTAACCATTCTTTCATCTTTCATCTAGAATTGTTCTTATTTCGAGAGATCATTCATGCCTTTAATGCACAAACAATCTCTCGAGGGGGCATCCTACCTCCATTGCTAGGGCATACTAGGGCATGATTTTTTCATTTTCTTTGAAACAACGTCGTTTCAACATTGTCTCAAAAAGGGGAAAATGTAGACACTTGAAAATGTCTCATCTATCATGCACTAATTATGTCTTATTTCTTTTGAATTGATTCAATCATCGCCTTCTATAAGTACTAATTATTCAATTTCCAATTCTCCATTCTTCATACTTTAACCCTTTCTCAAATATTAATATATTTAATTAATTACGATTTAATTCATTAATTAAATAGTCTTTATTATTTAATTAATTCTATTTCTAATGATTAAATAATTTCATTTAAATTATTTAATTAATTTATTAATTCAGCCTCCAATCCCCAAATTCGGATTTCAATTAATTTCATCTCTTCCAAATTCACATTTCACCAAATTTCAAATTAATGTGCATTTCAATTTCATCATTTGAAAATCAAAATTCAAATCCAAATAAAGAATGAAATTGAATTTCAATTCAAAAATCTTGCAGCACATGTTGAAAATCATGATTGATTGATCAAATCAGTTAACTAACTAGTTAACTTAGTTAACTCTCCAATCTCCACTTTTAACTCCCAATCACCTTTTTCTAACAAATCAAGCTATTCCTTCTTCTCTCAATCAATTCAATTAACTAGCCAATCTATCTAGTTGACTAATCAATCAATTGAGTTATCTTTTCAATCAATCCACTTAACAAATCAATCAAAATGAGTTGACTAATCAAACAAATTAGTTCAACTGTCAATCAACACTTTAGTTTTATATCTCACCCAATCTATCCCAAAAATCTATAAAAGCAACCTCATTTTTCCTTCATTTCAATACAATCACGATCTTTGAAATTATTGTGTCTAATCTATGCAGGTTACCAGTGCGATATCTGAGAGCCAACCACACACACAATTTTGGAGAAGGACAATTGAAGCTATAATGCAGAATGAGGGAGTTCTAATTATCATTCTATTTTGCATTCACTCTATTGATTTATGTTTAGAATTGGCTTAATTAGTTAAGGAATTTCATGATTGTTCCTTTTAGTCTAATTAGCTATGATTTTTATGATGATTTTAAGCATGAACCAATAACTACTTCAAATTTGAATGAATTTTAATGTCACAAAAGCCAAAATGAATGTAGTTCACTACTCTAACACATCCAATTGGTTTCCAATCAAAACATGATGAATTTCATACTGAAAAATGAAGAGAATCAAACTGCTACGCCCATAAATGCATAGAAACCTCGACTTTCATTAGCAAAATTTCCAAAATTCCACCAACCAGCCTTGGATGGCATGCCAAGTGTCTATATATATACCCAACCAAGTGGTTTACATCCCCGAAACCACCATAAACTAACATTTCTAACCAATTTTCAAAAGTTGCATCAAAGTTGAAAAAGTTGTCTTGACAATAATGACAAATTTTCTTCAACTTTTACATTTTTAATCACATGGAACCCAAACCTTCCAAATTGGGTCTCAATACATCAAAATGGCCTCAAATGTCCTTATTTTCATAAAAGGACACAAAACAAACATAAAATTTAATTTTTGACCTTTTGGGCCAAAACTAGGTCCCTAGGATGCTCCTGCACCAAATATCAAGGTATTATATGGAAAAGTAATACAAGTGAGAATATTTACATGTTATACAATAATAAGCAAGGAAGGGTTATGTTTACCAATATTCTTATTATATACTAGAAGTGTTATTTTGAGAGAAATTAAGCCTACTACTATTATATAGCAACCAAAAAAAGTGAAGAAAAATACAATTAAGATTTCTCATATGTTAGAGAAAGTTGAATCAAAATATTGAGTCAACCTAGAAGTTGAGGAGATTTGTCCGAAATTTGAATATTCAAAAGAAGAGGTAGAATCTCCAACATAACTTGATTGAAGGTCAATTAGGTGAAGGTATTCTATTCCCCTTGTAAATTATTGAATTTATGAACATAGAACTATACAAAAGGATTTTGGTATGCATGATGTAAAGTCCTAGAAAATAGCTATGGATGAGGAGTTATCAACACTTAAAAGAAATGATATACGAGAATTAGTATCTTTTCTCAAAGGACACATATTTGTTGGTTGTAATTGGGTATTGAAGAAGAAATTGGATTCTAATAATAATGTTGAAAAGTATAAGGCATAATTTGTTATGATAGGTTACTTCTAGGTTGAGGAATATATTATGACAATTTATATTTCCTTGTTACAAAAACTTCATCCCTTAGATTCTTTCTTTCTATTGCTACAAATTATGGTATAGAAATTGAATAAATAGAAGTGAAAACTAATTTTATTAATTGATATTTGGAGGAAGAAATCTATATGACACAACCAATGCAATTTAGAGTGAAAGGTAGAGAAAATTTGGTTTGTAAATTAAAGAAATATCTATATTATCTTAAGTAGCATTTGAGGATGGGGTACCAAGAATTTGATACGTTTGTGTCAAGTTTGGGATTTGAGAATTCTACATTAGATCACTATGTTTATTATAAAATTAGATGGTCATTGTTGCATTATATGTTGACGATATGTTGTTTATTTTAAAATGAAAAAAAATGATTTCAAAATTAAAAATATGAAATTGTAGCCAAATTTGAAATAAAATACTTAGGTGCAATTAAACACATTCTTGGTATTGAGATAATGGACACAAAGAAAAAAATGTCATGGCTTGGCCAAAGTAAGTGTAGAAATTTAATATAGTAGAGGTTTAACATTTAAGACTCTAGACCATTATGTATTCTTGTTACTTTGAGAATGAAATTATCTATTACATATTTTATATTTATTTATTAGATTTGGAAAACATGTGAAAGGTACCTTACTAGAGTCTGGTTGGATATTTAATTTATAACTCAATAAGTTTGAACATTACACTTGTAGAAAAATTCTTTACAAGAGTTTCACCAACATACAAATTAAGAGCAATAATTAGTATTTTAATACCCACAAATTCAACATATATACAACTCCTCAAGTGCCTAATTCATACATAAATAAATATATTGAAAGTTATTTGTAATTTTTAATACCGTGTGTTGAAAAACCCACAAAGATGACACCAAAATTTTGAACCATTTCTCAATCTTGTCTATAGATTCCCACTATCTAATAAAAAACATATTCTCTTACATTCAAGTACAACTATCATAAGTAATTAATTTTATCCTCCCAACATGAGCACCTAAATTGTACTTAATTTTTTTATCTCAAAATAGGGACTTCATGAAAATAAATAAATCCCTATTATAGTTGGTCAAGATTTCAAAGTAACTTCCTTTTAGCCTTGCCTCTTAGACATCATAAGATTCTTTCATAAGTCATCATAGGAACTCCCAAAGGTACACATCCAAAATCTGCAATAGACATGCATTTTAAATATATTTTACAATGCTCCACACAAGTATAAACATGATGCATATCATGCAAACTCAAAAATATCACATTCTATTTCAATCCAAAGGAAATTATTAAATAATAAAAAAAAACCAAATAATTAATAAATAAACTCAATAATTACCAAGGTTGATACACCTTTTTTTTGATCCATAATAAGCTTGAGAGACCTTAATTCTCAACATTCTCCCACTTGTCGAATACCTTGCAAGTGTCACAACCCTCCTTTATCACTTTTGATTTGATACAATTCTATTATATAATTTTTGGTTGAGCTATTGGAAATGATTGAATAAATAATATAAAAGAATAATAATAAGCACACACACACACAAACACTTGGAGAATATAATTTAAAAAGTTTTATTTATTTTTATTTTTACTCCCAATTATGGCACATGTTGTAGGAGGAATTAGAAGCTTCTAGAGGAATATCCACCACCTTGCATGTAATTGCCCTACTAAGTTTTCAATCAATTTGCATGAGTCCAATATTGGAAAAGAATCTCTTTTTTTAATTAAATTCTCTAGATAGTGGAATTGAGGGATTTTTCTTATAAAATTGTATGCAAGTTTCAAAGAAGGGAGTTGATTATGTTTTGAAGGAAATTTCCCAAGTTTTTAGTAGTAGGATCTTCTTTGGTAGTCTCATTTTTGTTGCAGGATTTTTAAGCTATTGTTTGAAAGATTTCTCTCAAGTTGTAAGGAAGGATCTAAAAAGGATAGCTAGAGGATTCAACATCAAGTTTCGATAAGCCAAGTTCTCTCCTTTTGTCATCTCTCATTTACATATGAGAAATTTGCATTATCAAATAAATATAGTTTCTAGATTTTCCTTTATTATAAATCTTTTCTTCTTTTCTTTTTAGGAATAGATATTGATAAAATACTTTCATATAATGCATGTAAAAGATAGCTTTATTATTATTTTATTTCCTTTAGAAAATATACATATGATCTTGCTTTTGCTTTTCCAAAGATTCTAGATCAATGCGAAAATCATATTTCCCTTATTTAAAATCCTTTTTTGAGACTAAAAATCTTCTCTGTTTGATTAAAAGATAACCATTTGTGTATGAATCCTGTCCCTGTTTTCTCCTCTTAAATTCATCACTGGATTGGGGATTTTAATATATAAAAAAATCTGTTTCTTGCATTCAATCTTCTTTCCTGTGAATAAATTCTTATTATCATTTGGTTACATTAATTTTTTTTTTATATAGCTGGATATATACTTCTCTATGTGAATGCAGAAATAAACCCTCTCTTTCTGTGAATATTAATAATTTGATTACTGTAAAATCAAATTAAAACAATTGCCTACCTCTGTGATAACTTGACTATCTATTTTATCCTTGTTCTTATTTTCGTAAATACTCTTTTTTTTGTATATCATTAAATAATCTGGAGATGTAAAACACACACACACACACACACACATTAAATTTATTTCAAACAATAAAATATATTAAATGTTGCCAGGCGATTATAATTTAGCAACGACACGGTCTTCGAAAATTATTTCGAATGAATAACGGATGGCGTGCAGGGGAGGCAGTTATTGTAACCGCCGGGGGTAGTGGTACCCTCCACTACTCCTGCGGTCACTGTCACGGCAGTGGCCGCAGGGAGAGTGGAGGGGCCCACGGTGTCCCCTCAACCCTACGGGCCTGCGCATGCAGGACCACAAGGGTGATGGGACCCGTGGTCCCCACCCCCCCTATTTACTATTAAAAACAAACAATTCGCTTATCTTTTTTTTGTAGTTAGTTTTTTTTTTTATATTCTTTTTAATTTGGAATTTTTAGTAATTACTTTGGGTTAAATTTTAAGTTAATTGCTAATAATTGTTTTAGTTAAAATTTAAGTTAATAAATTAGGATTATTGTGTAAAAGATTTGAAATTTAAATTTTTTGTCTCAATCCCTTTGAGGATTTATTGGATTTCTTGATTGGTGATTTTAGGCTCACTTAAAAACAAATAAGTCTTATTATTATTATTTGATCCAAAATTTCGAAAAGTATAAACTAATTGCTCATTTGGAACTAGTAACTCTATAATTAAATCATTCTCACGATAGAAGTAAACACTTCTTCATTTTGTATGTAAATGACACTATTTTTGCATTACTTATATATTAATTTGCATTCATTGATGAGCAAGTTACATTTCCATCATCTTCATGCAAGTTGCACGTGAGTTCATAATTGCCATTATCATACCAATACATGTATTAATTTGTTTAGTTGTAGAAGAATGGTATTTCTCTTTATCAAATGGTATTTGAATGCCATCAAAGTAGTTGTTCAATTAATTAAAATTCGCAATGTCTAGTTATGTACATTCATTTCATGATTATATTTCAAGCATGATGTTTCATAAGCTCTTAGTTAAGAAAACTAAACAAAGGAAGTTGGAAAACCAAAACCTAGCAGCGTTCGGTATATACAGTGCCTCTGGGTCACGCTTACGGGTAATGCCGTCGTGTTGAACTACTGCACTTAACGCCTAATAATGCATCAACGCCGTCTATGGCATCGTCCCTATAAATCGTCGGGGAGTAATAAGGGACACTTGGAAGTTAAAATCCAAGGGGCGGGTAATCCCTCTTGGATCGATAATCTAACAAGATAATCCTTAAATGATTTTTACATCCGTTGAGTTAAACCATAGTAAACCCCCTTTAGGGTTGATTAAGTAAAAATGCTTTTATGAAATTGATTTAATCTTGAAGAGATATTGGCGATTGACAATTTGGTCAAGGGTGACGCTTATGATAGGTGTTAGGATGTAGTTGTTTTAGGCCACAAACAATAGGCCATCTTGAGCCTTTGTTTAAGTGCTACCACCGTGGGTAGCAACTGCAGAGAAACTGTCTGGGACATTGACCCTAGAAAGGGTTGCGTAACCACTAATCAGTTTACATCAAACCATAGAGTAGAAAATAGAACTACATACTTTACGCCTTGATCCCGTGCCGAAGCGGGTATGTAGGCAGTCTTGGGACGGAGTTGTCCCTCGTCCTTAGGCGTTCGTGGATGGGGTCTAGGCTTGGTAAGGAAGGATTGAGTAGAACCCTAATTTGAAAGATAATTAAAATGGGAAAAGTAATTCAATGCATACTTGGAAGGAATCCCGTATGGATTCGCTTGACTTCCCGAGGCTTTAAGCCAAATTTCGAGGCGAAATTCAAGCTTGTATTATGTTATTTAATTACTCCTAAGGACGGCGACCTCGGTGCACTTCTGTTAGAAGAGTGTAGTACTTAGTGAGTGGCTCAGGACCCGAATGGCCCCGATGAGTCTAAGTCTCTGGCCAGAGCACCTCCTATCCCGATTGGATAGATGCCTACCCCATATGGGTAGATGCCTATCCCGTATTGGATAGATGAAATCTTATGCTCCGTATGGACAGATGCCTAACCCGTATGGTTAGATGCTCATCCCGGATGGATGAATGCCTAATCCTAATGGATGGATGCCTAGAGTATGCGATTGAATCAAACACAAATGATTAAATTAAACAAAAAAAAAAAGAATGGTCAAATTTTGTTGGGTTAAATGTGGCGAGTTATTACAGCAAGAGCCAAAAGGGAAACTAACCATCATTAGAATCTAAATATTAGGCAATGACAAATATCTATCACTTTACTAAGGCATCTTAATATCACAAATAATCATGCAACCTTGTTGTGGTGGTTCAAAAAAGATGGGATATATTACAATACATACTTAATGTTGGGTATAAACACGCATGCAATTAACTGATTCCCAAAGTTTTGTTGGAACGGAAGTTAAAAACCAACTCAATTCATCACAACACAAACATTAGGAGATTTGTAGATACTTTAGACAAAATAAGCTCTAAATCATCATCGTTGTCCTCTTTATGTGCATTGCTCTTGCTAGAGGAAGATCGCCCTAGTGCATGTTGAATGAATGAATGACTTTTAATGACGTCTACGAGACCCAATGGCCTAAGGGACCCACAAGTTCAACTTATCCCAGTTTCAGATTCTTTTCCATGCTGGATCTTCTCTTGTGAATCTTGATTAAGAGGTTTGCTATTTTGTGAAGTCTTGACTTTCAAAAAGCTCGTTCAGACTATCTACTTTTAATTCATTCCCAAACTAGCTGCAAATGTCTTCATACGCTGTACACTCCATAATGAAATGCCATTCTGTTTCTACTGTCCTCTTGCTGTAAAATAGACATGCTCTTCCCTCCCACTCTTCTTTAGGCACCTTCCATCCACCAATTTCACATCTCAAATGGTGAGATCCAGTCCTTAATTGTGCAATTAGAAATTTGGCCTTATCGTTGATCGCAGATCTCAAATATTCTTTTTCCTCATGCGCCCACGTAGGGTTGAATTCTTTAATATAGTACTCTTTTTTCCTACCTAGCTGGTTTAACCACATGGCATATTAAATTTCTCAAGTTTGCCATATTCACAAAAGCATTAACAAATGCTCCTTTTTGCAACTATCTGACATGTTGAAAGCTCAAAACAAAATTATAAGAAAAGCTACCTTTTAAATGCACAAATCGAAGTAAAACAAAACTTGCAATTCAAATAGTCCTTGTTGAAGAAGAATGTATTTATAATTCTAAAAATGAATTGGGAGTGCATGGCACTTATAAAGTTGAGTAAATAGACGGTGAAGAGGAAACGTTAGCATATAATATTCTCCACTTGCATTGTTTGATATTATTCACTTCTCCTTTGTAACTACAATATATTTGTAACTACTGACACTTCTTTTTTTATGTACATGGACTTGCAATCTCCCTATTGCCAGTATAGAGGATGCCTCTTGGTGTAATAAAATAAAAATAAAAATCTTAATTTATTCAAAAATAGGAAAAAATCACATGATTAAAAATTTAAAAAGAAAAATAATATTTTGGAGGTAATTTTGTTAATTGTTAGAATTATAAATTTTATTGAAAAAAAAAACTCTTAGAGACAAAATAAAAGGTCAATCCCTAGACTTATTATCACATAAATACTTTACAAATGGGTAACAAAATATGATACCTATGATACCTATGATATGATCCCACAATATACTCTACAATGTATTAGAAATCAATAATTATTCAATTACTACATTTTTTTGGTTTGCTTAAGAGTTTTAGTAATTTCTGATTTTTTGGTTTAATAATTATTTACTTATATTTTAAGAGTGACATCTAATCATTATGTTTATTTTGAGTGATTATTATTTTTTAATTTAATTGACAATTTAAATTAAGATATATTGATAAATTTGGTTAGTAAAAAAGAATGAATTACCATGAAATGGAACAAGTGGGGAGCACTAGAACAAATCAAAGCGAAAAAAGATAAAAGAGAATGCTTGAAAGAACTTTCACAAATGAAATTTTTAAGAGGTGAAGATACATCATTATTATCAATTGAAATGATGAAATGATATTTTGATTTTTAATTTAAAAATTATAACAAATAATCAATTTATAAGAAATGAATACAATATACCTAATTATAAGATTCAAGAACATAAATACATATATTATTATGCATACATGAAATGCATGTTTAGTGTTGTAGTTTTTAAGATGCACTTAAAAAACATAAAATAAAAAAAATACACAATTTCTAGTACTCAATTTTGGTTGTATTTGTATCAATTAGTTTAAAAAAAAAATCTAATGTAAGAAAAACAAGGTGAATATTATGTTACATATCTTAATCTTTTTAAATATATTTTATTAATTAAGCAACCAAATTTGAAGTATATTGTTTTCATATTTTTTCTTATTTCTTCCTATTAGTCATTTGAGTTGACAACAATTAGGTTGGAGATCATTTACGAGTTATGAGAATACTTGTAATAAAACATTTATGAAAACATCATAACATATTATTGTAATATTACATCAACAAGTACCATCCTAGATCCATTGCATCATATATAGTTTTCAAGCTTTCAATCAGAACTATATAGCTTTAAAGTTGTTTTTAAACACAATATTTTTCTTGATACACCTCCCCATCCCAAATCATGAGAAAATAATCAACTTGTACAAACCCTATATGTAAACACTTGAACCACTCATTCACACAAACACTAAAATGTCAATTGTATAACAAATACAACAAAATATTACAGTTTAATTTATTTAATTTCCACATTTAATTTCTAGCTTTTAGTCATTTCCAAATTCTAAACTCAATCATCTAAATTAATTAATTCTTTAATTATTTATGTCTGTTTAAGGAGGCGGTGATTTGCAGAACAGTATTACAAATTCAAACTTGAAACATTTCATGGTCCACATATTTTTCAATTTGGAAATCCTGAATTTTACACCATATCCACACATCCAGAAGGCAATATTTCTTCCTGAAAATTAATAAACGAACAATTTTTTTCACGGTTCCACTTGTTTTGTGAGAAGTTTGAGTAGGAATGGCCATGGCAACGGCAATGATACTGCCCGTTCAGAGCTCCTTTTTTTCAAACTTATCGTCAGTGCGACAAAATTTGATGGGTCGATCGACATTATCAAGTAAGAGATTAGTGCCGAGAGTAAAAATAGTAGCTGAAGCGGAAAGTGAGCAAAAGAAGAAAGGAGAAGATGAGAGTTTCAGCCCTTTCAAATTTGTTACAGACAATCCTTCAAGCAGAAATGCTATTCAATTGCCTGTTAGACCCGCTGAGGATGGATTTGTAGGCGAAATGATATCTGTAAGTTTATTTTGTTTTTCTCTGCTGTTCTTGTAATTTTTATTTGCATTTTGAGGTTCTTCTTCGCGAGGGTGATATTTTATCATTTCTTTTTAGTTAGAATTAGAAATGTGAGATACATCTTTGTGAGGGCGATTTATCATCAAGCAAAATCTATCGAATTGTTTGAAATTTTAGTTTTGAGTGGGGCATTAGACTGTGGGGTTGCAATATAGGTTCTACAGAGGGACATGGAAAACTTGGAATGTGAAAATGATGTTTAAAAGTATCTCCAAAATCTGAGCAATGATATTTGAATAAGAAATTAGGACTAGGAGAGGTACCAAAGCACAGAGATATGTATTTCCATGATAGGTTGTCATAGCACAACTTCCATAGCTTAAGTTACCTTATTGTGGCTCGTGGATATCATATTCATATTGATGCACCTTTTATGTTGGAAGGTTACGAACCAATAAAAGCTCGATTCGAAGACCTTCTAAGTGTATTTAGGGGTTCTAACACTGACCTAGTTGTTCTTTTTATTATCAGATGAGAGTTTACTTGACCTTTTAACGCTTTACCCATAGATCAATATTCTACATCCTCTGTGACTTGGGCTGGCTTATTGTGGTCTGGAACCCATATTTCATTACTCCACAACCTCTATGATTTAAGATTACCTTATTGCAGCAGGAAGTCATATTTTAGTAGCCTTCCTGCAGTCTGGGACATGTATTTCAATATCCACAATCTCTGTGGCTCAGGTCACCTTGCTGTGGTCTGGGATCCATCTTTCAATACTCACAACCTTTGTGACTTGGATCACCTTGTGGTGGCTGAGTATTAGAGTCTTGATCTTGCTAGCCTATGAATCATGATGGGAAATTGGGAAGAAAAATCTATAAAACGACTTATGGGTTTTGTAAAGAAAATGCAAGACGTAGGTAAACATTTTTAGAAAAATCTAGAGGTACTAATAAAAAATACAGGAGGAGAGTAGAAGAGAAAGAAGAAAGAAGTTAATGAAAAAAGAGGAAAAGACATAACCAAGGCCACAAGACATTGTTATGGAATAGACCATTGTGTAGGGATAAAAGAGTAATGCCATGTAATGTCCCTTTTTCAAATTAGGATTTAATAATAAACAATAATAATAAAATTATTATTATAAAAGAAAATGTCAAAAGGCTTAAGGTGTAATGAATGGTCAAAAGGCATAAGATGAAAAGTTGTCTCCCTCAAACATGAGATATAAAAGGGAGAAGAGAACCTCATTTGAAAGGGGATAATTTTGGAATCAGAAGTGAAGATCTGATTTAAATAAGAAGTGCAGATCTAATTGTGAAAGGTTGTGTCCCTTTCAAAGGGCAGAAGTAATGAAGAGTTGCACTCTTCCAAAGGGTGCTAATGATGAAAGGGTGTGTCTCTTGCCAAAGGGCATCTGTAATGAAGAGGTCTGACCTCTCCCTGACATTGGGAGATATAAAGGAGAGGAATTAAAAGCATCGAATGGCATGACCATCGATTAGATCAGATCAGAACTGTTATTAAGTTACAGGGATTGGCAGCCTCCTAGTAGGGGACATTACATGCCATGCAAGTTAAAGGTAAGAATCTTTTGTTTAAAAAAGAAAAAAATTATTGACTTATAATGAGTGTGTATGCCAGCAAAATATTGACAAATTCAAGGATGAATAGGCATTAGCTGTTGAATATGAAAAGCCCAAGATGAAAATATATGTTATAGTCCACGAATTACTCACCAATCTCCCAAAGTGTGAGTCATTGCCATATGTGATTGATTTTCAGAGTAGCTGTGTTGATGGGCATGCATTTGAGGATAATATTTTAGGCTTTAGTTGATCTAAATTCAGTAATCTCGAGTCACAAGGATAGTTGTGTTGAGGATTTTTCAACAACTTATATATCGGCAAAAGAAGATAAGTATATTGATTATAGCCTAAGGTATAAAGAAAGATGGCCACATTTTAGATTTATTGCTCCATACTAAGTCATTACAAGATTTTTGACATCATGGGAATCACTCTAAAAATGGTAAAAGAGTGAAGGATACACCTTGCAGTATAGGAATATAGATTCTTTGACTCAAGTTCAAAGTTGTTTATGCATATGGGATCAGAGTGATATTGTGAAGAATAAGAAGAATCATTATTTTTGATGAGTTCTTTATTCCATGCATTTGGATTAAAAAGAATTACATGGAGAATCATAAAGAATATGTTGTATGTTGTATGTTCTAGTGGGTTTATGGAAGTTCAATGCTTGCAATTCATGGGTCACTTCTTGGAGTTTAATTCTACACTTAAATCCAAGGTAATGATGCCTAATATAGACTATGGCCTTATAGAGGTAGTCATAGTTGCAGGGACAATAAGATGCTTGATGTTGGAAAGTGGATAATTCATAGGCGGCTTTGCCATTCATTGTACCAAGAAGGCACACTAGCTTGTCATTGCAGTGGGTAGACACACGTTGTGTGATGATTTCAATGTAATAGGTCTAGAAAAGACTAATATAGTGAGGCATGCAATGGTTATGTTCTATCAAGGAGTGCACCATGGAGTTGAAATTCAAAGGAAAAGAGGTAGTGCTTTGAGGCATTATTGATGGAGTCCCAAGAGTCATCATAGCTAAGGGGATGGAACAAGTAGCTTGGATCATACATCAGTTGGTGTGAGACTTTTTATCATGTTGATATTGGCGTGTTTTGGATGAGCATAGTATGGTGTTGATTTTTTGTTTATATTTCCAACCATTACTCAATATTTCCAGCCCTCATAATGGTTGCATCCATCATTTGATTGATGTTTCTAGCCATATTTGGTGCTGCATCTAAGGTTTGAATTATTTTGCTGTTGTTGTAACTCATATAGCAAATATATTATATGCTATTTGGGGTGTTTTCTAGCCTACATCTTGCATCCTAGCATGCCATACATCGTAACCTTGGTGACTTTGGATATGTTAATGTTGATGCTGCTGATAAGGGTTTAGATCTGCAAAATATTGCACTTGCCACCCTATTTCCATATATTTTGGAGTTATCTTTTGTAGCTGCTATTTTTACAATGGTTTTCAGATATATTGTTGCTATTGGAGGAATTGAATTGTTGCTGATTTTCAGGCCCTAATTGTTAGTCTTGTACATGTCTGAAAATTTATCTATTTCCTAAGGTTGTTTGATTGAGGACTGCACACTTTACATTTTTTATGAATAAGTCATCAAAAACTATGCTTGCAACCTTCTCTCCTTCAATTTTTTTGGAATATGGAGACTCCATCGTCCAAGCATTAGACACAACCATTTTCTTGAGAGAATTATTTGTGGTAATAATGCTTTGTACAATGAGGAAGTGGGTGACAAATTGTGTTATTCCTAGTTGTACAAGATCCTCACCATTGATGTGAGATCTCATCAAATAAATGACCCAATTATAGTTGTAGATAAATTTGGTAACTTGTTTAGCATTTTTAACCACACTTTTGATTCATCCAATCATACCAATTTTCTCCAACATCAAATCCAATCAATGTGCAGCACAAGGAGTCCAAGAAATAGTAGGATGCCTCTTTGTAATGAGCCTTCTTATGGATACACATGTTGTTGTGTTATCCATAATAATTTGGACAACATTCTCAACCCCATCCAATAGATTGCATAGAATCTCAACATTTTTGCTTTCAAGTGAGACATCTATGGGCTTCAAGAATACCAATGTGCCATTAGAAGCCGCTAAAAATTTAAGGAGAGTCCTATTTCACCCATTTATCTATCTGGTAAGATGTTGTAGCTCTTTTTTTACCATATTTTCTTTTGATCATCAATCACAATTTGTGTATTTTTTAAGGGTTTCTCTAGAAATGGCCCACTCAAATCCCTAGTAGTTGGAGCCTCAAACCCCTTAGTGCAACTATTTATGCATTCACCAATCTTTCACACTACGGATTGTTTGTCATATTGAAGGGTAAATTATTGTAATACAAATTTTTTTCTGTTGCCATTCTAGCCTCATGGTGTTTTTCCTTATTGCAAGTAGTGCCTTCAAGAAAAGGTTGTCCTCTTGGAACATTGCATGGAATAAAGAAATTTGGTGTCAATGAAGAAGGAAGACAACTAAAAGTAGAACCCTCAAGAGTCTCCCTTGTAGAGGAAGGTAGATGATGAATGTTTGGGACAACGAAGGAACCTACAGAGGAGTTAGAATTAACATTGATCATCACCAGTACCACCATTTCTTCCGTTGTCCTCTTCTTTTCCATTTTTTTTAATAACGTAATTGACAATTAGGGCATTCATTTCTCTTGTAACCTCTTTAGTCATTTTAATGCATGCCTTCACATCATGTCCAAATATTTTATCATGCTAGTATTTTAATTTATTAATTCTCTTCATAAGAAGCTACCATTCATTACAATACAGCTGGCCCTTGATAGTACTTGACTTCTTATACTTAAATGTAGGGTCTTTCTTACCACTCATTTGTGTTGAACTTGACATTGCTGATTTTAACATAGGAAAAAAATCAGCTGGGTTTCCAAACAAAATGTTATGGTAAAGTGACAAACATTTATAAGAGAAAATAATATGCAAATACAATAGAAAAATGTTAGGAAATGAGAGGGGGTGGAGGGACAGCGAAATGGACAACAATTCTTTTAGGTGTTTAACTTTTGTAATTTCAAAAAAAGAAAAGATATATATTGGTTTAAATCTTTTAAGGTACCTTAAAATCTCCTTCCATTCCGTTCTCTCAGTGTGTTTTGTCAAGTGGATGCTGAATATGTCTTCTATTGGGTGAAATAAGAGCACAAAATTTCAAAAAATGAATTGAAACGATGAAAGTTCACTAGGTAAGTCCGTGTTGGAACTTGCAAGTCACTGTGGAAAACTTGACCAAGTCATTGATGAGAACATGTAGAATACTTAACTAACCTAGCTCCGACTTGATTTGGCAAGCAAAAAAACTTGCAAATTGTGTGAAGTTTGCTGAGTACTTGGTGAGTTTTCATTCTATCATTAGAATCATTACTCATGAAATATGGCTCAAGAAGGTTTAACTCAAAAATTATGCGATCGAATCCTGATTAAACATTATAATTAGATACATTATGAAAAATACCTCCTACTTGTTATCACATAGTTTTCCAAAATTTGATTGTTTGTTATCCTAGGATTTGTTAACTCATCAAATCATGTCATGCTATTTGGTTACCAAACATCATTGATAGGAATGCTGAATGTATAAATAAAACAAGCAACATGGGTTTTTGTCTTCTCTTTTCCTCTATTATCAAATGATTTCCCCTAAATCTATAGAGTTTGGTCTCATATGTGATTCTTCAACTATCAAAGGATCTTCTTCTTTTGATCTTCGTGCTTGAGAAGGCTTAAACTTACTAACCTTTGTTACGTCATCTTCCCTTGCTACTTTTACAATCTCCTTTTATCTTTGATTATGAGTTTGGAGTATACTTCATTTCCCACCGTAATTTCTTCAATGGTTGCTCAACCCAGACTATGATCCCAAAATTTATTTGCAAAATTTACATTTCCATTTGCAAGATCTCCTTGAGCTCCTTTGGTTTCGTGAGAATTCTCTTCCATAGTGGGGAGTTACTTGTTACAAGGTCTCATTTTGATTAGTGTATTGGTATCATGATCTCGCTTTTGACTAACTCTATTTGGTTGCCAAAGTTAAGAAAATGAAGGCATGGTGTTGATGACAGAAGAAGATAGCTGACTGTCTCGAAGTGTGCAAAAAAATTAGATGCATTGCACCCTAAATAGAAAAATCATTTTGGTTTTGCTGCCCTTTGATTCACAAGTGAAAAAATGTGATGTAAGTGTAGAAATATCCAATAAATCTAATATGAAAAATTTGCTGCTGCTGCTGCATTTCTTTGCTCCAAGCCATGATGGTGCTCTTTTGTGTGGACTAATGATATGTTTTCTTTTTACTATATATTTTCTATTAGGTTCGAGTGGGGTCTATGCTTGTGGAGTCTAATCTCACCCTGATCTTTTTATTTTGTTTCTTATGTTTGAGTTTGCTTTCTACAATGTTTTTTGCTTTACAAAATGATTTCTGATTTGCCAATACCACTCAGACACATTATCTTAAATGTTTTAATGTCCCCTAATTAGTCGTATTCTCAATTAACTTAAATTTGCCCAAATCTAAAATAGGTAATTAAGTTTTATGGGAGTACCTTTGTATACTGTATTCCTGCAACACAAAATTAGAGAACATATATGAAGTAATACTTATAACTGAAACGTATGCTAATGAATTAGATTGAATGATATAAATTTTTAATGTATTAACTTCCATTAGTATTATATTTATTAAATAAAATCAGATTGTAGGTTAGTTGCCATTTTGTTATCCAATTTCTTAGTGCACTAGGGTAGGCTAGCTGGATAGGGCCTCCAGCAGATCCTTGATCCTAGAGCATATGCTACATCCCTCTTGGCTCCATGTGGTAGGTGTTAAGCATCCACCATGGAGTGGCATACCTAGTGAGGTGTCCTATCGCCGTTCCCCCTCATCACAACCACCTCCTCTCTTAAGCCCAAGAGCAGATGCTACATCCCTCTTGGTTCCATGTGGCAGCTGTTAGGCATCCACTATGGAGTGGTGTACTTAAGAGAGAGGCCCTCATATATAATGAACCATTTGTGATATTCCAATGAAGTTATATTCATTATTTGCTGTGAGTTCATTCTGCTTTCTTTTTGTTTTCCTCCTTTAGTCTCATTCATTAATCGAATACCCATGCATACCAACAAGAACAAGTATGTTATTGCCTGTAACTTAATAAAAGTTCTGATCTGATCTGATCAATGGTGTTCTCACTGGATGCTTTGATTCCTTTCCTTTATATCTCTCAATGTGAGGGAGGGATCACACTTCTTCATCATGTATGCCCTTTGGCAAGAGACACACCCTTTCATCATTAGCTACCTTTGAAAGAGTGTAACACTTAATTACTTCTGCCCTTTGAAAGGGACAACCTTTCACAATCAGATCTGCACTTTTATTTAAATCAGATCTGCATCTTTGATTCTCATATTATCCCCCTCTCAAATGAGGTCCTCTTCTCCCTTTTATATCTCATGTTTGAGGGAGTCACAACTTTTCATTCCATGTCTTTTGACCATTCATTAACTTAATTAAATATATTTAATTTTATAATTTAATTTAATTGTTATTTTTGTATTTTAATTTTATTATTATTATATATTATTGAATCCTATTTCAAGTGGGGACTATACATTTCGCCCTTCCCAAAATTGCTTGTCTTCAAACAATGTCATATCTTATTTGGTTCACTCTAGTTATTCTCACATTCTAGATTTGCCAAAAATAGAAATCTCATGATGGTAGGAATATGTTTAGCAATCATAGATATTCATGGAGTAGACATGCTAGAAACACATCAAGTATGAACCAAACACGGAGCATACATGTAAAAACGCAAAGCATACACATGGATATATGCAAACACGGAGCATACATGCAAATACACATATTGTTAGATTCCTTCTCATTGACTAAAATGCATTCATTGATTTATCTTTACCCTGTAGACTGGCAGGATCATGCTCTGATACCACTGTAATGTCCCCTAATTAGTTATACTCTCAATTAACTTAAATTTGCCCAAATCTAAAATACGTAATTAAGTTTTATGGGAGTACCTTTGTATATTGTTTTCCTGCAACACAAAATTAGAGAACATATATGAAGTAATACTTATAACTGAAACGTATGCTAATGAATTAGAATGAATGATATTAATTTTTATTGTATTAATTTTTATTAGTATTATATTTATTAAAAAAAATCAGATTGTAGGTTAGTTTCCATTTTGTGCTCCAATTTCTTAGTGCACTAGGGTAGGCTAGCTGGATAGATTGTCTAACAGATCCTCCATCCTAGGCCCAAGAGCAGATGCTACATCCCTCTTTGCTCCATGTGGCAGGTGTTAAGCATCCACCATGGAGTGGCATACCCAGTGAGGTGTCCTATCAGCGTTCCCCCTCATCACAACCACCTCCTCTCTTAAGCCCAAGATTGGATACTACAACCCTCTTGGCTTCATGTGGCAGGTGTTAGGCATCCACTATGGAGTGGGGTACTTAAGAGAGAGTCCCCCATATATAATGAGCCATTTGTGATATTCCAATGAAGTTATATTCGTTATATTCTGTGACTTCAATCTGCTTTCTTTTTGTTTTCCTCCTTATTGTCATTCATTAATCGAATCCCCATGCATACCACCAAGAACAAATATGTTACTGCCTGTAACTTAATAACAGTTCTAATCTGATCTGATCAATGGTGTTCTCACTAGATTCTTTGATTCCTTTCCTTTATATCTCTCAATGTGAGGGAGGGGTCACGCCTCTTCATCATGTATGCCCTTTGGCAAGAGACACACCTTTTCATCATTAGCACCCTTTGAAAGAGTGCAACACTTAATTGTTTCTGCCCTTTGAAAGGGACACAACCTTTCACAATCAGATCTGCTCTTTTATTTAAATCAGATCTGCATTTTTATTTAAATCAGATCTGCATCTCCGATTCTCAAATCAACCCCCTCTTAAATGAGGTCTCTTCTCCCTTTTATATCTCATGTTTGAGGGAGTCACATCTTTTCATTCCATGTCTTTTGATCATTCATTAACTTAATTAAATTTTAAGTATATTTAATTTTATATTTTAATTTAAATGTTATTTTTGTATTTTAATTTTCTTATTATTATATATTATTGAATCCTGTTTCAAGTGGGGATATTACAAATGTCTAAAAGTTTCTTGAAAATTTATTTTACCTTCAACATTATTGTGTGATGGGATCATTCTGAGGGAAAAATGTTTTGTCTTGGGATCACTCAACAATTATTGTGGCATGAATGCCACTTTGGCAATTTCAAGACAATTCGGTTTTGAGAGAAAAGGTGTAGGGAAAAGTTGGTCATGCAGTTTTATTGATTTTGCTAATGGTATGTAGTGCAAACATACTGGAGTCATACAGTTAAACCCATATAAAATAGTCATACTCTTTCAGATGAATGTTCTTGTGCACATCTTTTTACATGTTTGTACCATATCATCTATGTATTAGAAAAAACACTTGTGGTGTATTGTTCATTTACAAGTGGTGAAAACAAGACAAGCCAAGTGTCATGATGATCAAATTTGCATTTTCTTTATTCTTTTATAAAGAATGGGTAATTTCTACAACTTATGTATATGGTAGACTAAGTAGACTAAGTACTCAGTAAGCTGATGATTAATAACTTCTGGAAAGTCAAAATAGACTTTAATATTGATCCCTAAATTATCAGGTGTGTATATATGTGATTTCAATTTACGTTTTTTTCCATTTCATTTCACTATTATTCATAACTATTGAACTTATTCATTTGCAGAGAATAGAGAACAAGGGAAGGGATTATGGTTCTTATGTTAAGGCTGGAAATTTTAAATGGTTTGTTAGAGAAACAGGTAGTTTCATGTTTGCAAAGTTTAAGATTTCTGAAAAATGTTTACAAACATTTCGTGTTTAAGATTTAAGTGTAATTCACGTATCATTTGAAAGAGTGGTACTTGATTTGGATGGACAATTAGGTTTGGTGACAGCACATTCATTTTCTTTGTTAATTGATTACCCTCATATTTTCTAATATTACAATTTTACTTCTGTTTATGTTGGCCAATAATTTTTTTGTTCCATTATGCAATTTTTTTGTTGCACATAAAATATTAGGCAACACATACTGCATCACCCTTACTACAGACAAAAATTGAAAGTAATTAATAACGTTTTTGATGCAAATGATTGCTTGTAATTTGTAAGCATTGTGATTCTTGAAATTTGTAATAGTTGATGGTTATTTAAGAGCTGGTATCTTGAGTTTGAAATCATAGCATCTGGAGTGGATTCAGATCCACTAATGTTCTGTATATTTAAATTGCATTTCTTCATAGTCTATATTTCTAGTTTCAATCTGTATGTTTTTTTTTTGACATACATGCACCCTTATTGACATGTGCATTGGCATTAAGCAATAGAAAAAATAGTTTAAAAAATGATATAATATCATGATAATCTGCGAAGATATTGTAAAATAACTTGTAAATGTGTTACTGTTTTAATTTATCGTTTGCAATACAACACAACACAAAATGGAATAGTATGTGAGGTAAACCTTCTTCAAACTTGGAGGCGAAGTTCCCTAAGAATAAACTAACCTAAACCTAAGCTAAATTGACCCTAGACTAAAACTATAGATAAGATATACTAATATGCAAACTACACAAGATTCACTAGGCAGTGGGTTTGCGTAAAAGAAATAACCACCTACTTATGTTTTTGCCTTGGATACATGCAACAGACTATTAAGAGGTGTGCTTTGCAAATGATATTTTTAGATTTTGAAAAAACAAACTATTAATCTAAACACATAAACAACACTTTACAGCTGGCTAAAACAAAAACCAGCTATTCAGTGCAAACAAGGATTGAAGGAATATAACCAGCTATTCAATGCAAACAAGGATTGAAGGAATATAACACATGATATTAGGAAATAAATAGGTAAGTTGCATTCAAAGCCACAACTTAGGTAGATATAATACAAAACTTGAGTTAATGCATTTTCCTTTCAATTCACTTGATGAAATTATCGACAGAAGAGTAAATGTAGATACGAAGTAACCAACTTGAACAACATTTTTTGCAGCATAAGTCTATCATCAAATACCATTAAGAATATCTCGTGCCATAGGCACTTATATATTACAATGAATATGCTTTTAGGGATTGAAAAGAATAATTAATCATTGTTTACTGCTATATCTGGTAATTAAATAGGGAATAATACAGATGACACAACAATAAAATATATCTTTATCTGCACATGAAATTATTACAGAGAAGAAGGCTAGAGATGGTCAGTCAAGGATTACAATTGATCTGACTATACCATGCTACCTTCGTTGGCGGTACACAACATATTTAAAGGACTCGATGGTTGCCAAGAGGAACACAACCGTCAACCTACGGACACATAGCTACCCGAGAGTGACAACACACTTAATACAAATAATTAATGCATTGGCAGATAACAAATATTATCAAACATAACAATACGCATTTTTTGCCGACTACATCATCCCCCCCAAAAGAAAAAGTCGTCTTCCAGACAAGTAAACATCAAGTAATATTCAGGAAGACTAATGATGGGAGTAAAGACAATGACTTGTATTGGCACTTGTAGTGTGCCTAACATATCAGACGGGGGCCTAGGGGCAACACCCCTAGTAGGGTCAAGGGGCAGCACCCCTTGTGGGGTACCGGGGCATCACCTAGGGCACGCTCCTTGTCACGATAGAGGGTGGGGTCGAGGGGTAGCGGCCCCGCCGCCAACATCAAATTAAGACCTTCATAGCCACATGAAACTCCATGGCACACATCATTTTTCTGACTTTTTAAGATGCCAAAACAATGCCGATGAAGCCAGAAAATAGCGATTTCATATCAAAATTATGTTCAAGTTGTACTCTCCAGTGAGATTCCAAGATGACATGTTGGTCCTCTATGTGTTGAAGACGTATGGAAGGATGGCACTAAGATGACTGTACGGTGTACAACCCAAAAATTGTTACCACGTGCTGTTTGGTAGGGTCTACCTCGTACGGCCCAGGTGGCACCTCCATGTACGACTTGTAACGTTTCCTATAAGAGCCCCTGCCCCTTTTCCCTTAATTTTTTTTTCAGTTTGGGGTGTTGGCATGCTTTGTCTTAAAGTCTGATTTTTACTTCTGGTTCTCTGAAGTTGTTTGAGTTTGCAATAGAGGGATAGATACAAATTCAACCCACAATGATAACTATATTGCTACTTGAGATATTATCAACAATAAACAGGCAGATGCAAGACAGAAATAATAACAATAATAAGGCAAATGCAAGCTTAAAGTTCAGCTGGATTATTGTTATTATTTTTCACTTATGTCTTTACTGAATACTTCTCAACAATTCATTCCAATGAATAATAAATGTCCAACGTCAATAACAACTACAATGCCAAACATACCAAGTTTGCTGTCACAGTATTATATCAGTCATTCTGTATATTGCAGCAGCTATAACATCACCACGACTCCTTCCCTGACCTCTATATGACAGATCTCTGAGCAGATACAGCAATATTCCTCAGGCACAGCAGCTTATTGGGCTTGTGCTGAGCATTCACAGTGAATTTCGAACTGCTAACAACACCTCTGATGGAGTTTGCAGACCTGTACAACAATAATGGGCAAGTATGGCACCCTAGTTGTGATTCCTAGGCAGTATGACACTGCTGCAAGGAATTCTAAACATGTACGACAGCCTTGGGGTTGCAATTAAACAATGGAATCACTCAATCTCCAACATTTAGAACAGACTCAACCCTTGGCACTTCAAAATCGAACCTCATGAAGTCTGAAACTCATTCATATGAAAGCTACAAATTTTCTTCAAATCGAACCCTCCTGGCAACTAGATATTAATAGTGGCGACTATCACAAACTTCTGATTTATCTTAAAGCTCATACCAAGATCCTCTTGACTGTATCTTCCAATAGTGAAGAGAATGTTAGCATAGAGGGATTTCATCCTCCAGGCCGAATAATCAGATTTCCAAGAAATCCAATAGCATAACATTAATCTCATCCAAAGCATGCTGAAAGTGAGCTCTTCAATCCAATTTATAACTTCTTCATAAGAGCCCACTCACTTGTCTTGTAAATGTGGGATAATAAAACACTTTATATTTTATCCCTCTTTATGTGTGCAATGTACCTTTAAAAATGAAAGGGGATATTTAATATTTATGACAATACTTTATTGTCCCACTATGGTCATTTCTTAAATAAAGTTAAATATTTAAATTTAACTTTATAACTTGCTTAAAATAATAAATATTAAATGACTATAAATGTTTGCCAACCTCCCAAAGATTAACCATGAAATCTCTGGTGCCCACTGGGGATCTAGATCACCCTAAAGTGACTTACTATAAATAGTAAGTAGGCCAAAACTGCATCAAATCACCTCAAAATGACTTGCAACTGAAAATGCCTATGCGAAATTCCTCCAAGATCCCTTTTGTGTCTTGGTTAGCCTACGAGACCATGAGAAAATAGGCTAACGACAACTCATGAGCTAACTGGCTAAATGGGGACATTACACTTCCTCACGTAAGGCTTGCTCATGTATGGTAAAGGTCATACGGCTAGACTCCCCCTGCTTACAAACTCTTCAGCTTGTTTCTTCATACAATGTTCTTGTTCGTACGATATGTTTCCGTACGACTCGATGCCTCCTGCATGTACGACCTTGCTTCCTCCCTCGGTCCTACAACGTATGGATGGTGATGCCCGTACGATGTGTTCCTCTTTTCTCTGTATGGTATCCTAGCAAACTTCCCTTTGTGTGTTTCACTGTGCCAAGTCTCCGCCACGTACGTTTCATTGTGCCAAGTTTCCACCATGTACGAACTTGAGTGCAACTTGTAAAAACCTGTTGCTTCCATGTAGGACCAAGTCTTCACCATGTACGGATTCTGTTGTGCCTTGTACGGTTTATCTCCATCCTCATACGGGTCTCTATGTACGTTTTATGGATTCTTGTGTGCTTCCTTCAATAACCAACCATAATACCAAATCACACAACTCGATCAAATCATCATGCGGACCATTGAAACTTCTTTTGAATCAACTAGAGATAAGTATCTCTAAACCCATTAAACGTCAACAACTCAATTACAACACATTGACCAAACTAACTTATTTAATCTGACTGCAACACTGGAATACACAGAAGAATATGTTGACATCAATGACAACACATCATTCCAACAAACTCTTCAGCAATATCCAACAATCTCCCCCTTTGGCATTGATGGCAACATATGAATGTGAAAAACAATCAATGCAAAGAAAGAAATCAACAACCAACAATCTCCCATAACTCTCAACAATCTCTCCCTGAGATTATGCACACAGCTCAAGATAGACTCTTTCCCCCATAGGGTTTTTCACACGCTCTTCTCCCCCTTTGACATCTTGATCCTTATCACTCCAAAGGTCACTCCCATGACTCCTAGTAATCTCTATCAATTCTTGTTGAAAATCCCAAGCAAGGATAGCCAACCAAGAATAATCTCTTGCATACCTAGAGAGGTGCACACTAGAACTCCAAATGCCATCCAAATCAACATGCACATTAACGAAATATCTGACTTCATGTGTAACCTTATATAAGTCATCCATGGAAGCATTAATGACTAAGGTACAAGGAGTAATTGTTGACTTCAAAACCAACCCCAAAGAAAGACTAGTATATGCTAAAACATTACTCAATCCAAGGGATGGATTGTCAAGTATATAGATTTCATATTTATACCCTTTCTCCAAAGCTACGTAAGAAACAAGCTGGAAACTACCTTTCCTTACTCCCGTTCTGAAAATTCCAACAAGCTTAAGAACAATGTTTGGAAACCTTTCAAAATATAAAGTGTAGAAGTCTCTATGAATCAATTCATCCCATGAAGAAGCAACATCTCCAACTACATATGAAAGGCATGCAAGTCTACTCATCAATTTTGATTTGGTATGAAGTGTCCCACTTGTTGGCCAATTCCAAAACTCAAGACCACACTTACAACTCATCATGTTGTAAGGAACAATGATGCCTCCTACTTTCATATCACTCCAAATGCATCCTCCATCTATCTCTTCATTTGCATATGTCATATCTAATGGCTTCCCAAGAGGGTAGCCAATCACCTCATAAAGTGAACATGAATCGAAACAAAGATGGGAAGCACACTCCAATTGAAGTCCTAGATCCCACACCTTTCTATTTTCACCAAGTGCAATGCTACAATTGTGAGCTGTTCCATCATCCAACTCAAAAAGAGGATTGTCAATTATCTTCTCAACACCCATATCAAACAATGGGTTTTCAATGGGAACCACAAATTGATTTTGTGAAGAAAGTGAATTGCTGCTATGATGAATACCAAAATCAAAACTATCAATCTTGTCATTAATGATTTCATAGCTGTCCAAAATCTCCTGTGCATCTTAATTATTATTATCAACAGTACGTTGTGGATCCAAATCTTTTAAATCCATAAACTTTTTCTCAAATTCAACCCCATGCAAAAATAAATCAGATTTGTATCATGATCTTCAGAAAAAGGAAATTCATCCAATATAGGGTCCTCATCATATTTAGGAGCTAACACACTTAGATCCCACATTTCAAGGAGTTGATCACCATGTTTAGAGGAAATGTACTCATCAAACTCCTCATGAGCGGTAGGCTTTGTGAAAGAGTCATTCCCAAACTCACTATCACTCATGTCATCATAAGCATCACTCTTCAGAAGTTCTGTTTGGACATCCAATTTGTATCCATCTAGACCGACATCATTGGAAATGTCCAATCTCAAACTCAAGGCTGTTGTTTTGTTCTTCTCTTCTTGCAAAACCTCAACCACATGAGTTGTATGCATCACCAAAGAGTCTTCATGAAGCATTGTCTCAAAGTTATGTGTCAAAGCACCAAATCCATCATCTGTCTTTGTATTAAAGATATTATTTTCAGACTCTTCCTTATGTTTGGATTTTGCAACAACCTTTACCAACCCCCTTTTAATATCTGGATCCTTCATCAAATTAATCAATCCTTCATTTAACTCACACATAGACTTATTTGTTGTAGACATTCTTCCAAACTTAGATATGCAACCCAAAAAACACGACCCAACAGGATGGCAGGGAGAACTTGTGCTCTGATCAACTGAACACGCATGTTGATAGGAAAACCAGCTCTGATACCATTGGAATATCCCCCTTGATTTTTTTTCAATTTATTTCCAGTTACAAACATTACAAGCACTCGTTAGGGTTAGAAAATGATAATCAAAACATTGCTGAAAGTAACCCTTCCACTTTCTGATCACCAAGAGCCCAGTGTGGGAAGGTGAGAGCATATGGTGACAAGGGGATCGTTAGCTTCAAGAATCAACTGGAAATTACAATGCTGGGCGGCAAGCCAACCCCTTTCGTTTATCTAGCAAGTGATAGAGATTTCCACAACAGTTTGGCAGTGCAACCAACCAATTACAAAATCTAAGAAACGGAAATGAGCAACAATCACTCGACAACTTATCTAGTGGGAGGACTGAAAATGAAATTACAATCTACTCGACCGCTTATTCAGCAGGAGGACAGTATTACAATAACAAAGAAGGTGGCAAGCCAACCTCTTCCACTTATTCAGTGGGTTTGATGCTACAATCTAGAAAGAAGTAGCTGTTAGTACTACTAATCAGCTTTACAATAAAGAGCACGGGATTTTAGATTAAGAACATCACTGTCCATCGCTGCAAATGATAATATAAGCACTCCTAAAACCAACACAGACCAACCACACCAAGAACACACTCCACACTACAATTTTCAGATTCAAATATGTAAACAACAAGCTGGAAATACGCAAACCAACAACCTACAAAACTCATAAAAATGCTCACAACTTTGCCCACACTCAATGGAATGACCCCAAATCAGATGCAAATGAAAGCTCGAAGATAGGTGATGAAGCTAGTACTGCTAAAACGCATCAAACAAGCCCCAAACTATTTTGCACGCATCCCAAGGCAATTACAATAGGGTACAACTAGGCAGAAAATTCGATTTGCATTTAAAAATTCAAGACTCAAAGATAGGTACTAAAAATTTACAGATATGATCGCCTATAGCATAGAGAAATAATGAGCCGGTACCCAGAATGAACGGACACACGGACTTAGAGATATGAATGAAAATAAGCTACAGCTGCACCAAAACCAGCAACCTGGAACACACACACAACACTCCAAAATCAGAAAACTGGAACACACACTTTGTAATGAATCGATCCATTATTTTGAGTGAAGAATAGTCCCAAATCTCAACTAGTTGCTATCTTTCAAGCGAGAAGCTAAGCATATAGTCTAGGAGGTAAGCATTACTCGAAGCATTCCAATAGCATTTCCATAGCACTTCGTTATAATATTCATGGATAGTCTCAAATGAAGGCCAAGACACATATTTATAACTTCTTCCCAACTTGAACCTCCTTTTCCCTCCAATGTGGGACTAAACAATGACATTCAAATTCACTTTTAGTTTGTAATTCGCATTTCATTTCTCTTTTCCCAAAATCGCCCATCTGATGGTGGCAAATGCACTTTATAAAAAATATATCAATAAAGTTTATTATGGCATCCAAGGTAATAAAGTGAATTATATCATAAAATTAACTTATTTTCCTCCTAAGGCATCCATCTTGCCTTAACAATAAATTCACTCATAAAATATTTTCCTCAACCATGAATCACCCAACATATAAAAATGTCTTTTTAATATAACTTAGCAATCCCTTTAATAAAACGTCCATTTTTGCCTTAAGTTATAATTCAACTTAAAGCACCATTTTCCATCAAATACTAAACTTGCCAAAACAAGCTCCAAGAGTATGGGAGATCAAACTGAAAGAACTGCCCTGCTAGATATAGCCATTGCACTGAGCTACAAAAACCTTGCCAAAAATAGCACTGCTAAAAATAACACTTACTAAAAATAGCATACTGCTAAAAATAGTGTGTCCAAAAGCATTTAACAACATTCTGAGCAGCTGTCGCAACTTACTAAAAATGGTGTTTGGAAAAGTCTTCAGATTCATTTGCATGTCACACTATCACGAAGCTCTCAGAAAACCCAGAAAAACCCAGAGAAATTAGCTGTCCTCGCCCCCACTTACTAAAAATAGTAAGTTTACCAAACTCCACTACTTGCTATGCATGTACCATCATTACGAAGCTTTCTGAAAACCTAGAAGGAATCCAGAATCAAAACTGTAAAACTCCAACATGCAAGCCACCAAAAACGCCAAGACATCCCCCTAGAAGTAGGAAACCCTAATTTCTGCTTCCGACTAGCCTACGGGTCTCCGGAATAGGCTAACGATCAATTGAACTGATTACTGCTGAGAAGGGGACATTACAACTTGCTTTCCTTTACTTGCACTAACAATTTGATCATCTGAATCATATTCGGAGCATCTGGGCTGATACTCATTTCCTTCATCAACCTTCATATTAGCACTTTCAACTATCTTTCTCAATCTCTTATTATAACACCGGTAGGCCTTACTCTTAGTAAAATAACTAAGAAAGATTCCTTCATCACATCTAGCATCAAACTTCCCTAGATCTTCATCTCTTCTGATATAGCATTTACTACCAAATTTTTTGAAATATCTAACTATAGGAGCATGACCAAACCATAAATCATAAGGAGTCTTATCGGTATCACCTTTAATATGCACTTGGTTAAGAGTATACACCGCAATACTCACAACTTCTCTCCAATAGATATGCAGAACATTTCCTTCAATCATCATGGTTCTAGCAACTTCCTGAACTGTCCTGTTCTTCCTTTCCACAACACCATTCTACTGAGGGGTTCGCAGAGCAGATAACTATCTCTTCACCCCATGCTATTCACAAAAAGAATTGAACTCACCAGAGGTAAATTCTCAACCATAGCTTTGAAAATCTTGAACTTCTCTAATGCTTCAGACTTCTCCCTTAAGAAAGTAACCCACATCATCCTTGAATAGTCATCAATCAACAACATGAAATACCTGTCACCCTGCAAGCTTCTACTCTAGAGGGACCACACAAATCAGTATGCACAAGATCCAATATCCCATTAGAAGTATACTGTTTGCTTTTAAAAGAAACTCTTGTCAGCTTCCCTAATTGACATTCCTTACATACCGGATTAGAAGGCTTTACAATCTTAGGTAGATCTCTTCCAGCTTGAGCGGAACTTATTTTAACCATGCAATCAAAATTTACATGACACATCCTTCTATGCCGTAACCAACTTTTATCAATCTGAGCAATCAAACAACTTCTACCACCAACATTCAAGTGAAAGATATTACCTTTAGTCTTTGTACTTGATGCAATTTCAGTTTCGGAGCTCCTCAAGATCTTACATTTGACATCCTTGAATTGCAAGTCATATCCCTTATCAACCATCTGTCCAACACTCAAAAGATTATGCTTTAGACCTTCAACATACAAGATATCATCAATGTTATGCTTGCCATCAAGAGAAATAAAACCTCTACCACGGATTATACTAGCTTTGACATCTCCAAATCTCACTACACCATCATACTTTTCCATACTCACAAGCTTACTCTTATCACCTGTCATATGATGAGAGCAACCACTATCAATAACCTATTCATCTTTCTCTTTAACTTTAACAGCTAAGGCTTTCTCTTCAACAATACAACTAGTAGAATCAACAGTCACCAGATCATCTTCCTTGATAGCAATGAACACCCATTCATCTCCTGAATTTCCTTTCTCAGACTCATCATCTGTCACACCTTCATCAACAACAAAGTAACACTTATTTAGACTTATATGGTTTAAATGGCTTCTTAGAAACTCTTTCTGGACACCTTGAGGCAAAATGTCCTATCTTATTGCATAAAAAACATTTAAGAGGCAACTTTCCTTCATACTTACCGACACCTTTAGGCAATCTTCTGACAATCAGGGTTTCAAGCTCTTCAAGCTCTCTTTCATCTTCTTCAAGATCTCTCATCTCCTTCTCATATCTGGATACTCTTGTAGAACCTTCTCCTGGATCATATTTCTGCTTCCCAGATATAGTCGCTTTGAATGCAGATTCAGATTTAGAAGGGCCTTCACCAAATTCGCTCAACTCAAAAGCAGCAAGCTTACCAATCAGCATATCTCTGGTCACATCTGTCACTGTCCGGATTTCTTCAATAGCAGTGGCCTTATGTTTGTAAGCAAGAGGTAAGGATCTCAACACCTTAGCAACAATCTCAGATTCTTCCAATACTCCACGGACACTTCTGATGTTTAGCACCAACTCATTCACTTTCTGCATAAAGGAGGTAATGTTCTCATTTTCTCCCATCTTCAGCATCTCATACTTTCCTTTCAAGCTCTGCAACTTAGCAACTTTCACATGGTTGTCACCTTCATACAAAGTCTCTAGCTTCTTCCATATCTCATGAGTAGTCTGTAAATCCATCACATTAGTCATCTCAGAATTCGACAAGGCACTCAACAATGCTTCCTTAGCTCTAATATTGAATTCAACTTTCTTTATCTCATCCGGAGTGGTAGGACAATTTTGAGGAGCATTATACACATTCTTAGTAATCTTCCAATAGTCTTCACCAATGCATCTCAAATGACATTCCATTTGGTTCTTCCAGAGAGTGTAATTCGTTCCATCAAATCTCAGACTATCCTTCTTAAAAGAAAAGGTTACCATCCCAGATCACCTCAAGCGGTCAAGCTTCTTCCGGAGGATCTATCTTTGATACCAATTGTTGGCAACAATGAACAAACTGAGAGGGGGGGGTGAATCAATTTTGCTCTCAAACTCTACACAACTCAAACTTAAATTCAGATCTGATTATGAACAGTAAAAGCATAAGTCAACAACACATCAATAAACACACATAATACCAAGATTTTTGACGTGGAAAACCCGTTTAAGGGAAAAACGACAGTGAGAACCTACCCACAATGATATAATACCCTGTTAGGAGTAATTGAGATATTACAATGGGGAATACACATGTATTCAAACACACTGCCTAGAGCTCACTATTCAAATTACAAAACAAGAAGGGCTACAACCTTGGGGAAGGCTCATTGCCTATTGTCCTCATTTTTTGTTTTAAAAAATGAAGGACCATTACATAAAATTTTTGTGAAAAAATGAAAATTTTACTCTATGGTGTAAATGATGTTCAATTCTCAATTCAATATGCAAGATATATTCTAGTTATAATTTTCTTGATCTATGTATTGTCTATTTATATGATAAATCTGATTATCTTCTTTTGTATGGCAAGTGAGAGGAGCATTTATTGATTTCTATGTCCTTTTTCTCATATGCCATATGATATATATATATGAAAGGGGAGGATCAAGCAATGCCTTGACCGGTCATGTCTTATGGACATGACCGATCAAGACACTACTTGATCGCACCCTTTGGTATATAATATCAACCGGTGTTAAACATATTTGTCAGCCCGATATTAATCGGTGATCACATAACACATAACATATAACATATTTGCCAACCCGATATTAATTGGTGATCACATAACATATGACATATTTGCCAACCCGATATTAGTCGGTGATCACATAACATATGACATATTTTCCAACCCGATATTAATCGGGACTTACGTAACATATTAACATGTTTAACTGATATGCCAATCAGTATTAATGATGGCGTTTGGTATAGCAAAGTAACCGAAGTGAATCGGTGTCTATGTTAACTGACATTGATCACTTAACTAATGGTTATATTTATTAATCATTGATTGGTGTATTACTATGCCACCCGATAGTTATATAATAATCACTTGTTGAGAACAAATCCGATATAGATCGGGATAGATGATTAATTAGATAACTATCGTTGATTACCAATATGCCATGGTTATCGATGAGGAATAATCATCAAATAGAATAGCTTGAAGTTTTTCTTAATGGTTTAATCGATAGGATAAATGATTGAATGAGAGACTTCATTTATCTCTCATTCAATCATTTATCTTATTGAAGCTATCATGCATTAACATATGACACGCTTCTCGAGGCATAATTTCGGCTAATCCTTAGACTAGCTTAATCTTCAGTCCATCCTCGAACCACGTTTCGAATTTCGTCGCATTTTGGATTCGTTTGCTTTGTCTTTCCTTCAATTTCCGGTTTTTTCTCTTTGATTGTAGGTGGGAAATTTCTCTTGGATTGCAAGTTTTAATGATTTCCATTGTTTTGGTCTTTGTAGGGAAATTTTTGACTAATTACAAGTGCACTTTATTGAAAAATAAGAACTTGTAATTTGCTTTTTATTTCCCCCTTGATGCTTTTTGGCTTTTTAAGTTAAAATAGGGAATTTTTTGGAAAGTTACAAGTAAACTTGTAATTCTTTTCTAAAACCCCTACTTTAATGTTTTTAGCTTGTAATAGGGATTTTAAACCCCTATTACATATGTGCAAGTTATTAAAACTTGTTGTAGGGATTTTATTTTCCCTTTACAAGTAATTTTATAATTGCACATCTCTCTCCAAAACCCGATTTTGTGTAGGAATGAAATAAAGTGACATTTAAAACTTGTTATATTGCCCAAAAAACCCGATTTTCTCTATAAAGTGCATTTTGGTGGATTTTAAACTTGTAATTTCATTTTTAAAACCCGATTTTGCCTTATTGATGAAAAAGTGCAATTTTAAACTTGCTATTTCATCCAAAAAACCCAATTTTCTCCAATACATGCAAAATCGAACTTGTTCATCTTTTTCAAAAATCCGACCAGCAAAGAAAAACGGATTTGTTGAAGATTTCAAAGCAAATTTCGTGGAGATTTTTTAGGAAGGATTGGCGTTTGGGATTCCATCCTATTCTCATGCATTTGGAAACACTTTTCATGCCATTTGGGGTTTACATTTATTGGTTTTTGGTCTAAATTAGCAAACACGTGGTTCCTTGGATGCATGTTTTAGGCGATTCTTTCTTCACAAATCTGCAAACTCCTAAGGCGTTTTTGCCTCTCTTGCCTAGGCATTGAAGGTGGATGAAGATTCGACCCCTCCTTGGGCCATTTTATTTGCACTTGTTGCCACATTTTTCAGCTTTTGGCGTTTTTGGAAAAACATGGCTACCGTTTGGGATTGTGGTTTGTCTCTATTTAAGAGCTATTCTTCTTTCTTCCAAAGATTGATCATCTTTTGGAGAGGCATTTTCAGATTGAAACAAGGTATGATTTCTTTTCTTTTCTTGTTTTCTTATTTTCCTTTCTAGTTGTAAATTTGTAAATATGTTGTTCTTGCCCCAAAAATCGGTTTTGTGAGAGAGATTTTCCCCCTTGATAAGCAATTTTTGAATTGCATTGATCTTCCCCATTTTCCCTCGTTACTTGTATTCGGGATTTTAAATCCCAATTACAAGTTGGATGAAAATCTTTGTTCTTCCCTTACGGTTAAAAGAATTTAACCATTTTTGGTTAAAATTCCAAGTTGCAAAGATGAGAAATACCCATCCTTTCAAAATCGGGTTTTTAGAACCAGATTACATGTTGAAAGTTCTTCCCATTTTCATGAAAATGACATTCCCGGATCTTCCCATTTTTATCCATTCATGTCACCCATATCCGTACTTTCCATTTTTGTCATTTTCCCGCAAGTCTAATTCCCATTTTTCACCCATTGCTCAATTTGCAAATTTACAAGTGAACTTGCATTCGGGTTTTAAAAATCCGATTGCATGTATGCTCTTTCCAACTTGTATACTTGTAAAATTTTCCCCAAGATCCGAAATTGTTCAAAGTCAAGATTCCCCCATTCCCATTTATTTCCCATTTTTCTCTCACAAAGTTGTGAAGTGCAAGGGTTGAAGTTCTTCACATTTGAAGAAGGAAAAATGTTAGTTGCAGCTGATTATGATGTTGCCTTAACACTTTTAAGTCTTCATCACAATATTCTAGGTCCTTCAATGTCAGATTTGCCGTCATCTCCAATTCCAAAAAAGATGAAGTATAAATATGACAAGTACCAAAATGAGGTTTCACCATCTCAAGTTTCTTCTCCTTTGGATCGCACAAGAGATACAGAGATAGGGCATGTGGACATGTCAGAATTTGTCAAGAGGGTGGAGGATCTGCAGGATAGCAATATGCAGCGGCTGTTGGACAACCATATCCATCACGCATCTTTTTTCCCAGTGGCTGCCCTAGAACCTGAATTTGTTCTCGCTTGCGCCCATCACTTTGACAAGGAGACAAGAACCATTAAAAATGACGGTGAAGCAATAATCCGCCTTGACGTATACACAATTGAGAAAGTCTTCAGAATACCTCCTGCACTTGTTTATATTTGTGAAACCCGGGGACGCGTCCCCTACCTGAAAACCCCCGTCCCAGTCCCGGGGACGTTTCGGGGACTTGGGGACGGCCAGGGGACGTCCCCCCTCCGTCCCCAAATTGTCAGAATTTTGAGGGGACGTCCCCGAAACGGGGGGACGGCTAGGGACAGCTGGGGATGGATTGGGGACGGCTAGACGTCCCCCACATCTAGAGCTAGGGAAAAATATTAAAAAAAAAAGTCGTATTTTCAATTTTTTAAAAATTTTTCTAACATGGGCCCTCTATATTGAAAAAATTTAAAAAACGACTGTCAATTTTTTTATTATTGAATTTGAATAGTTATGAAATCAAAATACGACTATCTATATTTTATTATTTTTCTAACATGGGCCCTCTATCAAAAATTAAAAGGCAGCATTAAATTTATTAATTCATATCAAATATTTATAATTTTAAATTAATTCATATTATAAATTTTAAAATTTATAAATAGAAAATAAATTAAATAATAAAATATTAAATAATAAATATTATACTTTGCTTTTTAGTATTTACTTGGTACTATTTTCAATTTTGATTTCCATATCACAATTGACAATGAAACAATATGGCAGTAGTGTGGCCTTTGGGCATTTTGTATGTTATTTCTTTAATATCTATTATGATATGCATATTGACAATGTGAATGAATTGAAATTCTGAATTATGAGTGCATATTGAGTGTTGAGTCTATTGATAATGTTGTATCTTTGATGTTTGCATTCTAAAATGTTTTCATAGTATCATACACATGCTATATCCATGTTTTCATATGAATATAATGTATAGATGCATGCTTTATCCATGTTTTCATATGAACATTTAGAATTTTCCTATATATTTTAAATTTTCCCTATATTTTATATAGCCGTCCCCTTTGCCGTCCCCCCCCCGCCCCCAAATTTGGCAAAAAAATTTGCCGTCCCGGAAACTCGTCCCCCCGTCCCGGAAACTTGGGGTAACGTAGGTTTATATGGAGATTTCAAAAGATAGTGCGGCTGAATACTATGTCAAAAGAGAGAAGGACTGCAAACGTCATATCAACAGGTGGATCCACGAGCCGCGAGCCGTCTTCTCAATGTGGGCTAAGTTGTACCGTTGTGATTTCAAGTGGGAGATTGGGGACATCATAACTCTCCTCAGCAGGATAATGGTCCTTGAACATTCTAATGTTTTTGAGCCTTGGATTTACCAGTTCGTCATGTTCATAAAGCAGTCCCATCACATTTCATGGAGAGAAGTCATCAGTGATACCTTGTGCGAGCAACTTTTAGTAGTCTCTTCCGCCATGACTTTCTACATGAACTCGTATTTGGTGTACTTGGCAGCATCACTTAGACATTTTCTAGGTCTTTCTACCAGGGGTGACCGCTCTCTTATACCAGTATGGGAATACTATGATCAACTACCTTTGAGACCCAGCAGATTGCATTTCAGAAGAGTTCAAGATGCATTCTTCGGTTACTTTATGTGCCAGATTGACAAAAATTTAAGAAACATAAGAGTATCCGATGAGGCATGGGAAAGAGTGAATGATAATGGATGCCTGTTTCTTCAATTCCCGACCTTTACTTATATGAGAGTTGGATGCTATAGTGGGCAGCCATACATGCTCCCTAGATACCCAACTAATAAGATCATTCTTATGGAGTTGGGAAGACAGATCATGGCTGTCCACGCTCATCAGTTTGTCAGACATAAGGTTGGAATGGGGATTTCTACAACAAACCCATTGAAAATTGGCCAGTATTCTCTTGTCACATCCGTCAAAGCCAAGGCTATGGAGACTGAGATGCAGGAAATTAAGCTCAAAAGGTTTAAGTCCAGAGCTGATTTTGATTACCGGGGTATGAAGGAAAAGATCAAGAAGTCCTTCGTGCACGTGCATCGTATTGAGGATATTTGGGTAGATCTCCGTGCAGAGGTGGAAATTCTGAAGATGGATTACTACAGGCTCACTGTTGAGCAAGTTGTTGATTTGAATTTGGTGGATATTCCACAAGGGATGATTGATGATGGGCATGTACTTGATCCTGAATATATTTCACAAAGGGTTGAGGAAGCTCCATTTTCTTTAATCCAATGGTCACACAAGGAGTGCATATCCATTCTTGAGAGATTTCAGCCTATCTTGGCTAACACCAACGCTTGGTTGAAAACCAATAGTGTTAGATTCATCAAAATCAAAGTTGGGAAAGAAGATGATTCTACGGGGCCTCTTGGACGTAAGTCTGAGATTCAGGTGGACAACAAGGAAGGCGCATCATCTTCTGGCACCAGGATCAAATTGCGAGTTAGTCGGGCAGTAGTGCTTCCTCCTGAGGAGGCGACAATTCGTGGGAAGGAGAAGTCACGGTTCCATGTTCAGGTGATTGATCTTGATAATCCAGAAGAAGGGCAACAATCTGATGATGCTCCTAAGTCTCCAGCTTCGGACTCATCTCATGAGATTCCTTCCTCAGTTTCCATTGAGAGGCCCCTTTCTCCTCCTGACTTAATGGTGGAAGAGTCTCCTCAGAATGCCATTCTTATTTCAGCATACGAGCCGCCTCTTGATCATCAACAAGAGAGTGTGCTGGAAGTTTTTGAAGATACTCCTGTATGTATCCAGCTATCAGAGATTGATACCTCCACTTCTGGTTTTGAAGAATTTATGAGGCAATCTTCATGCCCATTGGTTACTGAACAAACCGTGGTCACCATCCAAACAGATACTCCTCTCAGGATGACCACGGTTGTTCAAATAGAAACTGCTTCTCCTTTGCCTACAACTGCTACTGAAGGAGAGTTGATGACTTTATCTCCATGGCTTAGTTCTTTTACTCCAAAAAGGAAGAAGCAAGAAATCTCAGCTGATGCCTTTGATTGTCAGCAACTTTAACAGTGTAGACCCAAGGTTGCTAAAAAGGCCAAGACTATCTCCAAAGTAACTGTTGACATCAACAAGATGAAGGTAGCTGAAATTGTTGAACCCATTGCAGATAAGCCACTTGAAGAGATGTCAGTTGCTGATTACAAAGTTACAAGGATAGAATTGAGCAAGCAAACACATGAGGTGATTAAAAATGATGCTTAGTTTTCTGTAGCTTCACTGGTACAATGGTGCGATGAACTTTTAGCTAAGAAAGACAAGCTAGAAGAGGACAACCGACAACTTGTTACAGCTGTTCGTAAAATCACAAAACACACTGGTGAAGTGAGTAATCCTTAAAGTTCTACCGAGGCACGAGAATCAATTCGCAGTGTTGAAAGGGCTGCTCAGAAAGTACAAGCATTGGATTCCTGGGTTGATCAGCTTCATGATTTATGTGCACAATTGCTGAAAGACATTTTTCAGATGATGTCTAAGTTGGAGACTATTGAAGATAAATTAAGTCATACCTTCGACGCTTTTAAGAAGAATCTGGAAAGTGTTGAAGGTAGTTTGACAATCTGGTGCACCATGCCCCAAGAACAGTTTAGTGTTCTACAAGAGCATGCCATTATCCCTTCCAGGGTCATGTACTTGGAATTTGAAGAGCTTCTGGAAAATAAGGCCCTTGTTCTTAAATCCCTCATTGAGGAGATTGGTGATGCAATGAGATTACGGGGTGAAGTTTTCCAAGATATTGTTTCTCATTGTGAAAAGGCCTCTTGCAACATAATAAGTCAGGATGGAGAGTTGATACCGGAAGAATAAGTTCTTGTAGATTTACAGATGAGGATTCATAATGAATGGAGGAGCGAACAATTCTCAGCTGCTTCAATTCAAATTTTGATGAAACACCAAGTCTTTTTGCATGAAATTTAGTCCATCTTGGAGAAGCACAACTCTATGCTCCTCCGATGCCATGATACCATTGTGAAGACCATGGTTGTTGCCAAGAACACCCATGAACTGGATCCTGATGAACTACGAATGATTATCCAGAAGTTTGAAGGATTCATGTCTTCACATGCTACAGCCTAAGTGTTTTTCAACACTTAGTTGTATTTTATCAACTGGATCTTTGAGGTTTCATGTGTAAATTCAAGAATTGAAAGAAATATAAGGAAATTGCTCAAGCTTTGACTCTTTGTGCTACATTCTTGAGTTTGTGTCTATATTATCTTTCTTGCAAGTGTTTCTCTAAAGAACTTAATCGAATTTGATTTGCAGTCTTTGTGCTGCAAGTATTTGAGGTTAATATAGATTAAAATAAATATTCTGTTGAGAGAAGCTGTAAGTCTTTGTGCTTTCACTTGTTCTTAAGAGAATTTAGGAGCAGTTTTTGTGAGAAATAGTTGTGAGTCTTTGAGCTTATACTACTTCCCATTGTTTTATGTAGAAAAGAATAAGATATTGCAGTCTTTGAGCTGTTATAATTTGTTCTTGATAGCATTAGTATAGAAAAGGGTAGATAGGACTTCGCATAATCAAGTCTTTGAGCTTTCAGGAAACTTCATTTCCTTTCCCTCATTTCATTTCGAAAGTTGTTACTGCTGTTTTATATCAAATCGCTATCACTTTACCGTGAAGAGAAAATGATATTGTCTTTCTTGAAAGAAGAAGAAAGATTGTTGTCCCATCCTATTTTATTTTCAAAGTTGTAGTTAGATAGGGGGAGCCTTCCCTTAATTAGTAGAGTTTTACTCACACGCTGTGGTTGAAACCACAATTTTGTATATTTCCCCAAGTGTACAAAATTTTCAACCAACAGTTTTTTGGCGACTTTGCTGGGGACACGAACGCATTCGGAAGCCTCAAGCTTTCGTTTGAATACTAGTATCTTGCTGATTTTAAAGAAGGAAAATTTTTTCTTGGGTTTCCTGCTGATAAGAGCTTGGAAATATTTTAGATTTCTCTGAGGTGGAAGGTTTGCGTGTTTACGTTCATCGAAGGAGAGGTAAACATCCTGAAGAAATATCTCCTGCTGAACGAGCTAGATTCCATTTGCTTACTAGTACATCCTCCCTTTCACGAACCACAAGTTACCCTCCTTCAAGGAAAAAGAAGTCTATCCCAAGTGAAAATTCCCCGTTCTTTTTCAAACCATTGATATCTTCATCATCTAGTATGGCTAATCCACCTCGACCTCCTCCTCCCGGTCCATGGGGAGTAGCTTTTGGTCCTTTGGCCTTAACCCCACCTCTTCATTCACTTCCACAAGGTTCTCGGAAGAATCTTCCCAAGTTCTATGAAGATGGAAAGCAATATCCCGATGAGCATGTCAAATCTTTCTATATGGCTTGTGGTGTTCTTGGAGTAGAACATCAAGATGTTGCTGTTTGTTTTTTTGTAGAAACTCTTCAAGATATTGCAGCTGATTGGTTTTTCAATCTTGTTACTGGTTCAATCGTTTCTTGGAACTCGTTGAGAGACAAGTTTGAAGAACGTTTCAAGCTCGCGGAAGATGAACACGCCTTGCTGGCCCAATTGACGCAAATGAAGAAGGATACCCATGAAGGCATGCGTGAATTCATTGCTAAGTTCAACAAATTAGCAAATAGAATTCCTATCAATTCTAAACCTACTCCTGAGAATCTCAAGTGCTTTTTCATTAATACTTAGTTGCCCGAGGTTAGTTTCTTTTTGAGGCGAGCCTCTCCTGCTGATTTAGCTGTTGCTCAATCAATGGCTACTGAAATTGAAGATGATTTGATCCTAGCTGGTAAAATAAAAAAGGATTCTAATCGGTCGAAAGGAGGTTCACATATGGAGAGTTCATCTTCTAGTTCTACCGACCCAATGGTGCAGAAATTGGCAAATGAACTTCTTGCTTTAAAGAAGCAAGTATCTCAGAATTCCTACCCTACACCATACAAGGATATCCCAAGACGGGCGTATCCTAATGCTGTTGCCAGTCACGCTGCTAAGAATCAACCCAAGTTACCTCCTCCTCCCGAGAGGCTTGCGCTTGAACCACCTCCTTCAAAGGCAGCAGTTGGTTATTATGAGATGGATCAAAACGAGTCTTCTTATTTTGATTATCAGTCTGATGACGTTGCTCTTCCTCAACAAGAAGAAGAAGATGTAACTGGCGACTCTACTATACACTATATGCACTATGATGACTCTATTGCTGCTGAAAGGACTCATAGTCAAGCATTTGCCGTGATGACAAGATCCTCAGTCTGATGACGTTGCTCTTCCTCAACAAGAAGAAGAAGATGTAACTGGTGACTCTACTATACACTATATGCACTATGATGACTCTGTTGCTGCTGAAAGGACTCATAGTCAAGCATTTGCCGTGATGACAAGATCCCAGACTCGGTTGGCTCAACAAGATGAAGCTGCAAAAGTTGCAAGTGATTTACAATCACCTGTTACTATTGCTAAAAGGGGAACACCACTGCCCTACATTCCAAAGGATGCAGCAAAAAGTCAAGTAAGTAACAACAATCCTCCTTTTGCTTCTTCTATTGATCTCAAGCTTAGTATGCTTAACCCCAAACCACAATTGGACAATGTTCATCCCTCCCTAGCTGGTTCGTTTCAAGCTTTTGATATTATTGATCATGCTAGGAAGACCAAGATTCAAATGTCCGAGGTTGAATACTTACAAGCTAATCCTAATCGATTTGATAGGTTAGCTAATTTTTTTAAAAGTAAGGAAACTCGTCCTATACTTGAAAATACTACCCCTCAAGAACCCAAGAATCTGCCCAATCATTGGTGACCATTCCATCTACTACCCAAGGAAAAATAGAACCTTTTTACATTTCCCTGTTGATCAATGGTTTTCAATTGAGCAATTGTGTCTTGGATTCTGGTGCTTCTGATAATGTCATGCCAGCTAAAGTTGCTCAAGCTTTGGGGCTGACCTTGACCAAAACTTTTGGTCATTGTTATTCCATGGAAAACAAACAAGTGCCTCTTATTGGGCAAATCAAAGATGCTCAATTTGCATTTGCAGCTTTTCCGGATAATAAAATAAAGATGACTGTTTTGGTAGCTGACGTTCCTGTGTCATTTCTATTTGCCCCTTTGTCTAGCAAGATAAACATTTCTAAGGGTAATTGTTAGATGTTTGATGGAATTACCTTTCTGAGTCAGTGCTCCTTCAAATCCGCGACCTCCTTAGGTGACTGTCAGTGCTAGGTAAGATCCCCACCCAAGGATAGAAAGAGATGTTTAAGTCGACGATCATGCTAGTGGTGAAAGAAAGATTAGTTCAAAGCATCCGGTATGATGAAGGAAAGATCAAGGCAGATCATTAAGAAATTTGAAGGCATTGTCGATGCCTCCCAAGAAGCCCGATCATCCTCAGTCAATGCCCTTCCCAAAGTCTGATCCTTTTTGTGTCACAGTTGATACCCCTTAGAAAGCTCGACCTTTTCCAGTCACTGACTAGGCAAAAGTCTGACCCCTCACAGTCAGTGCCCATGCAAAAGTCCGACCACTTTTGGTCGATGCTCATGTGAAAACCCAAACTTCTTGTGCTTATCAAAATCAGCGGTGAAGAAGATGAATTTGAGTGCTTGTGAGTAAGGAGGGGCCCACCTAGGAAATAAATGTTTTGAATTCAAATTTGAATTGACGCTACAAGTCGGGCTTTTGTCTTGAAATTGTCAAATGCAAAACATTAAATGAAAGGCACAAGTCGGCCTTGGATAGAATAGATGTATCCCTCCCATCATCTATAAAGATAGGGTGATCATTTCATTTGATCAACATACGATTTGCAAAGTGAATTACCTCCTATATGCAGCGATTTTTTTCAAGTGGTAGTGATCCCATTCAAGGGATAGCGAATTAACCTTCAAGGGATAGCAAATTCATTGTTGTAGACCAGCGATCCTACATTGTCAAAGGAAATGATTATTATCAATAATCAGTGAATTCAAGGATCAACATCAGTGTTTACCAGCATCAATCACAGAAATAGCGCATGGAAACAAGGACAGTTTTATCCAAATTAAAGGCTAATTTGAAGTTACCAGTCAGTTTAGAACTCATTTGCAGGTCTGAATCAGACTATACTTGATCATTTTGATTGGAATCAGACCTAAGAATAATGCTGGTACAGCTTCAGGTTTAGCTTTTTAAAGTCATGGGACACTTTTTTTTATCACGTTTTGATCATCTAGCATGCTTTAAATGCAAAAATTCATTATGATTAGATGATTGTTTTTAGACTTTGACAAGTCTAGGGTTTATATTTACGCCCAGTGTTTTAGTAATTCATCAACATTTAAATGATTCTATAGACTTTTAAGGAGGAATTGCTAACCTTGATGCTTCTTAGATGTTATAGACATTAAGGTCATACCGAAACTCTTACTTAGACGCCTCTTTTAGGAACATGGCAGCCCTCAAGATAGGAGCAATCTCAAGGAAAACCCTCATCAAGGAGGATTCAAGAGGAGTGATGCCCAAATAGAAGATTACATCATTTTGGAGCAATGTTGGAGCCACCAATCTTGGTCAAATTGACATGAAGTTCCAAGGTCCCTTATACACAAGTAGGCCATCTAGATTCTCAAAGAAGATAATTGAGAGTGGAATGGTGAATTTAGCAAGTTTCCTTCCAACAATCCAATGCAATGAATTGATAGTCGAATGTGCCAGACACTAGAACAGTAGTGGCTCTTGATGGTAGAATACTTGCTTACCTATCTGAGATAGCCAGCGGTGAAGCCTTCCACATCCAGGATCATAAAGGCATGGTCTACAAGAGAAAAGATGGAGCGCAAACAATCTATGATGATGATCTCGACAGATGCCTAGGCATAATTGGGTATTGAAAAGTAGTCTCGGCCTATCAAAGGTACCCAACAGGTTGCCTAGAATTAGTTTCAAGGAAGAATTTGGTGATTTGATCACTGTACTCAATCGAGTTATAGGAAGTCCTCAAACATTTCAATTTGAGAATTGGATGTTCTACTCCATGGAAACAGTGTCAACTGGAAGAGAGAAGATGAATTGGGCAAGAATCATAAGCAACAACCTTGGCATACAGTTGAAGAGGCTTTAGTGCACTAAGTTATTTTACATGAGTTCATATCTCATATATTCACTAGCCAGAGCTCATAAATATGTAGGATTAATGTATAGAGGTCTAATTGGAATGGGACCTGAGAGAGATGAGAGCATGTGAATCCTAGACATAGCTACACTACTTCGCCAAAGCACATTACAAGAGGGCGAACGATACTTTCACCATGCACTTGACAAGAACATTGCAAGGCGGTATCCATCAAAGACTATTCCCACAAGCAAAAGAGTTGGTAAAGAAATTCAGTGCTTGGTATACCCAATTTCCCAAGTTCACCTACATAAGAATTCAAGGATGCTCTTGTCTGCCCTACATGCTACCACGCTACCCTACCGTCAAGATAGTATTGCTTGAGTTGGCAAGACAATTGACCAAATATGATAAAGTGCAAAAGAACAAACATAAGACAGGAATTGCTTTTCCCATCTCAGTCAGGCAATCAATAGAAGTGTGTCCATCCTTGCAGGTGAAATATCCCCCTAGGGATATTTATTCCAGAAACTTGAACAAACAAACCACAAAATTCAACTTACAAATTGCATGTAATTGATTTCAATTTATTCAGCAAATTACACTAAAAATCGTTAAATTTCAGATTTAAACAGAATTTTTGAAATTTAGTTATGAATATAGCCTCAAATCTTTAATAGAGCAACAACAAAAAAAATCCAATCGTAGCCACAAAACTTACAATCTGATTGGATAACCAGTAATTTAAACCTGAAGCACAATGTGAGCCATCTAAATGATAATTCCAACTGACAATGAGTTTTCGTCCACTGCTTCCAAGCTCGAGGGTTTGCGTCCTCAAACTTGCTAAAAACTAGAGCTTCCCAGAAACTCTCCAAGAGAAACAAATTCCAGACATAAACCAAGCATATGAAAATGAGCCTCTCCAGGATATTAAATAGCTCAACTCTGGGACTATTTGTTCGCTCACTGCTTGTCTCTTGGAATTCTCTTCTATTTATTAAGTGACTTAACTTTATAATTTGATGTTGACATAAAAAGTCACTTTTATCTGCATTAATAAATAATTAAATTAAGTTGTCTTTTAAATTATTATGTTTTGACAACTTAAACTTAATTATTTAAATGGATTTCCTCATGTCCCAAAAAGGGGACATTACAATCGTCCCTCTTTAAAGATTGCTTGTCCTCAAGCAATCATGTATCTGCTTACCAATACCAGGATCCCAAACCATCCTCAGGAACATTGTTCTACAAATCCGCTGCGCCACACTGATTAAGTCATCTGCATATCCACAGTGTACCGACATAACTTGATCCACAAGAGTCAGTGCACCAAACAGATCACTACTTGGATCCCATATCAATTTGTAGAACCTGCTATAAGTAATGAAAGAGTCTGTCAACCAATCACCTTGAGGTAACCGACCATGCATGTAGATCACCCTGACAAGATGGAGATGAACCTCCTCATGCCAATAAACCAACATGAAGGAATACCAAAACTCGCTGCCATAACTCTAATCAGCAACATAGATGATTTCAAACATATCACCAAGCCAATGCCAATTAAAGGAAAACCTCCCACATTCCGTCTCTATCCAAGAGAAGCATCCTTCAACACTTCCATACCACTGAATCGCTAATGTATTCAATGTAAAATCAAGAAGTGCTATATGATTCCAACTAGGACAGCCACTAGTCCAAAAGAAATCAAAGAGTATGAAGTCGCCAAGCGACAAATATACCGCTGCCCTATCAAGAGAAATAGATGACAGTTTCAAGAATGAGGTGTGTATGCCTTCACTGCCCAACACTGATAACTCTTGAAAGTCTCATTCACTACAAGTGTCATCAATAAAATCAACTTCTTCACCCATGGATTGATCACCGTTAAGTTTAATTTCAGAGCTAGTAAAGTCTTGTTTATTATCATCCTGAAGCACGACTTCTTCCAATTTTGGAAACTCATCAGTAACTGCTGTCCCATGACTGAAATTACTTTGAAATCTGCTTGTATACCTTGCTGTTACAGCCATTTCATTGCTTCAAATTGTTTTTTCATCATCAAGATTAATGGGTTTGTTTCTTTGCTGGTCCTTTTGCTCTTCATTGTTATCATTTGTGTAACAAATAGTAGGAACATTGTGAATTGTTTCGTCGCTACCAATAGTATTGATCCCCTCAATGATTTGCATCATGTCCATGCTCTTAAGATTAGCTTCTTCTTCCTTAAGAGTTGTAATAGAAGTCTGATTTACCGATTTATAATGCATCATACTCAACTGTAAACAAAGCTCATCCACCTCCTCCTCCTTATCTTCTGCAAACTTAATAGCAAGACCCCTGTCCATAAGCAGCTGCAAATAATCTCATTTCATTATTTCAAAGGCTTCTTTGATTATGCCCAACTGAGTGCTAGTGATTCCACTTGCAACTCCCTTGTGTCTCTCCTCAACTTATGTTTCCCAAATAAGATCCTCAATGTACTTGTGAGATTCATCAGCCTTAGCTAGGACCTGTATAACCCTTTCCTCTATGACTAGTAATCTATCCTTCAAATCTTGCAATGCTAAGGGCTTTGGTTCAAATTCATCTATAGTAAATGTGTTGACACATATCAAACTTTCTGATTTTTTATCAATTGTAGAAACATCTTCAGATTCATCTAGCTCACTAGAGGATGGCAGGCACTTCTCATGAAGTTCAACGGGGGCAGCAACGTGATCATGAATGGGTCTAGTAAAGAAGTTTTTTATCTTCTCCTCCTTTATCAATAATGACTTGTAAATCTCCTATGAAGTTGTCAACATCCTACAATGATGATGTCAACATTAGAGAATTGAAGTTGGATGGGAAGGTATGCATGGTAAACCAAGTTCGGAACTCCAAAACACTAAGTGATTCTTCAACTAGTTAGAGGATTGGGATGGCAAGGTTTGGAGGGGAATGGTACTTGGGGACGAGAAACTTTGACAATTCAGTTTGAAGGGCTTAGGAAATTTTTAAACGAAGGATTGGGATGTTGGGGCCAAGGGTAAAAGCATGACAAGGGTAGCCCTAAAAGTACACAACTTCAACAAACACAAAGAACATTGAGGAAAACACTAAAAACAACCATACTTAAGCTTTTTATGGAGTTTTGCATCTCTTGACACTTAGAAGACCTACTTAAGATGTCTCAATTTGGTTATTAATAATGGGTTAAATTGGGTAAATGCATGTGGGAGTAGAACAAAGAGAAAATAGACACAACAAAATAGGGTGCCAACGTAACAAATGATATGAGATTATATAATATGAAAACTGAAATCTTTCATGCACTCCAAAACTTAGAAATTTTTGACACAAACAGAAACCAACTTAATTGGAAATACTTCTTGAATTTAAACATATTTGTGAGCACTAAATGAAACCAACATGAAGGATTAGAGGGCTTTCTGTTGCATTTTTTGTCATTGATGTCAAAAGTCAGTTGATGAGTTTCAGAAAAGAGAATTGAATTGAAATATCAGTTGAGCTGCTTGCTTGTATGGTTGAGCTACTTAGTTCTCTAGTTAAGATGCTTGAGCTACTTGGGTGTTTGGTTGAGCTGCTTGGGTGTCTACTTGAGCTACTTGCCTATCTGTTTGAGCTGGTTGTCTATCAGCTTATGCTGCTTATTTGTTTACTTCATCTATTGATTTGTGCCAAGTTAGACTTTTTGCCATGTCATCAAGTGTATTCAAATGTCAATTTCTATGATTTTGATTATGGTGGCAAATTTAACTATGAGTCGCATGTATTAAATGAAAATGTTTGATTCTTTGATTCAATTTTAAAAGCATGAAAATTTATCATGTAATCGCTACAGGCTG